>NC_142810.1:50005223-50208973 GCF_049724085.1 Artemia sp. Qi Xiang Cuo
GCTAGAATAAAACCCATTGGTAGAAATTCAAAGGCAATTCCTACTTCATTAAAAGTAGCTTCGGATGTTACAATTTTTGAAGGAAATAATTCACGAAAATTTTCTTGGGAATTTTTGGTGGTCCCAGGCTTAGGCTTTGATGTTATTCTTGGCTGGGATATACTCCGAGAAATAGGCTCAAATCTTGATTTCCAGACTAATATACTGTCTTTCTTGAATGGTCAGAATGATAAGTCGATTAGTCTGTCCTTTTCTGGAAGTATAGTAATGCCCAAGAAAATAATTGTAGACCCATTCTCAATAAAAACGGTAGAAGTTCTTTTTAGGTCAAAAGAAGGGTTGCCTTTACCTGATGGGATAACGGTCATTACAGAACCTGCTGATAAATGTTCTGAATTTTTGTATGCGGCCTCTGTAAAAGTTGTAGAGGATAAGTGGATAATTTTCATTTTTAATAATAGTGAAAGTCCTTTAAAGTTGAACCGACGAGAGGTAATTGGCAGTTTTATTGAAGTGTCCGATGATGTAGGCTAATTACAGCCTACAGAGCTGAAATTATTAATAATGAGGGAAGGGTTGATGAATTTGAAGATAGGACAAATATGGAAAACCCTTGGACGGATACAAACTTTTTAGAGAAATTTGACCTAGAACATTTAAATCGAAAACCTGAATTGTGTGAAAAATTGAAAGATTTACTTAAAAAGTATAAAACCATATTTTCGGTCCATGCATATGATATAGGTCAGAATAACCTGATGGAGTTTAAAGTAGACATTGACAAAAGTATACCACCACATAAACCCAAGTCCTTTAATTTACCACTGAAAATGCAGGAGGTTCTGCAACAGCATAGTTATGCTATGACAAAAGCAGGTATTATAAAACCCGGTAGAAGTGAATATTGTTGCCCTATATTTGTTATTGCAAAAAGCTCAGGGGGAAAAATACCCCCTAAGCACGAGTGGACTATGGAAAATACGAGGGTTATCTATGATTGCCGGGAGATTAATAAATTAGTCAAGGACAGTGCCTGGCCCATTAGGAGGATCCAGGATGTGCTGAACCAACTTAGTTCAAAAAGAAATTTTAGCATTCTTGATTTAGAACATGCCTTTTTCAATGTATCATTGACAGAGGAAAACCAACAGTATTACTCATTTAGCGGACCAGATGGTGTACAGTATGTGTATTGTAAGCTACCCCAAGGTAGTAATGTGAGCCCTAAGGCGTTTTGTCAATGGGCTTCAATTTTATTTCAGTCAGAGATTTTTCATTCTATTATTTCGATGTACATTGATTATTTGGTTGTGGCATCCAAGGGAGATAAAAGTGAGCATCTTCGAGATTTAGAGAAAGTCTTTTCCAGATTGTTGGAGTGTGACGTGAAGATAGGTATAAAGAAATGCAAGTTTTTTGTAGAGAATTTTGAGCTGCTTGGTTTTTCTGTTTCTTCTCGAGGTATTTCACCTCTAGCTAATAAACTTGACAGTATCCAAAAGATGAGCAGACCGCGTAATGTCACTGAGCTACGTAGCTTCATTGGCTTGGTCAACTGGTATAGAATATTTTACTTTAATTTTGGGGAGTTAATTTACCCTTTGAATAAGCTTTTGGGGAAAGGAGTTCCGTTTGAATAGGGCCCTGAGCAGGAAGAAAGTTTTTTAAAGTTAAAATAGGAATTGAGTAATCCAGAAACAATATTTTTGTCATTCCCAGATTACTCAAAAATCTTTTATATTGCAGTCGACACAAGTGCGATCGCTTGCGGAGCACTGCTCATGCAAAAGGATGATCTTGGTCGATTTAGACTCATATCAACTTTCAGTAAAGTTCTTTCTCTAAATTTTGGGAAAATAGATAATATGTCAAGAGAATTGTATGGTGTTGTCCAAGCAGTTAAGTACTTTGAGTACTATATTTGGGGTAGAGAGACACATCTCTTAGTTGATTGTAAAGCTCTAACTTACTTAAGAAGGAGTAAAGATCATTCCTCTAAGCTATATAGAATAGCTTTAATCTTAGATAACGAGTTATTCGATTGGTCACATTTGCCTGGAAAGTATCACCCTGCGGATTTACTATCATGTCCGGATATAATTGAGGAATGTCACCCATTAAATTTTACAGAAGAAGAAGCAGAATTTGTAGCAGCTGGTGCTGGTGTTGAAATAGACTATTTAGGGTTGGAATTGTCAGAGGTAGCAAAACTTCAAAGAAAAGATACTGAATTACAGAAGGTCATCAAGTACCTTGATTCGATAACTGAGA
Source organism: Artemia sp. Qi Xiang Cuo (assembly GCF_049724085.1). Lineage (NCBI taxonomy): Eukaryota > Metazoa > Arthropoda > Branchiopoda > Anostraca > Artemiidae > Artemia > Artemia sp. Qi Xiang Cuo. The sequence continues at coordinate 50,007,495 of NC_142810.1, forward strand.
ATTTATTAGGCACTGACGTAATGAGGCGTTGCGTCAAGAGAAATGAGGCTGGTGAAGGGGCGGATGACGGTCTACCGAGGGACCAGGTGTTAACGGGTTCAGAGGATCCTGGGAAAGGAAGGTCTGAGCGGTTAACGGGTTCAGAGGATCCTGGGAAAGGAAGGTCTGAGCTCCCATGGGCGAAGAGAGAGGTAGGCGGTGGAGTACCGAACCTGCAGGTTTTGTGCCCTGGCCATTAATAGTCGACAGGACGGAAAAGAGTTCCGTGCAGGAAGTCGACAGGGCGGAAAAGAGTTCCGTGCCAGAGGATACAATAGTCGACAGGACGGAAAAAAGTTCCGTGCCAGAAGTCAACAGGGCGCAAAAGAATTCCGTGCCAGAGAAAATGACAGATAACAATTTTGTGTCTTGGCTGTTGAATATTTTTGACGGCCTGTTTCTAAAGGAAATTGTTCTTTATTGTTATCCGCTAGGAGGCGTTGGCAAGGACAAAGGGATCCCTAGAACAGCTAAAATAGTCTTGCCAAGTGCCCTAGTAGATTCGGCAATAAAACTGGCTCATGATCACTTACTCATTGGTGGTCACATGTCTATGGAGAAGACAAAAGACCGAGTGAGCCGTATCTTTATATTTGATAGAATAAGTGCAAAAGTTCGAGAGTATTGCGAAAACTGCAATTTGTGCTTGCGTAGGAATAAAATGCATCAGAATATTAAACCTACGTTAGGAAAAAATGAAGTACCAAAATACCCATTCCATGTGTTTTCGGTAGATTCTGCTGGTCCCATGGGGGGCGCATTATGTGGACCTACTGAAAACGAAAATTTTCATATTTTAGTTGGCGTTGACCATTTTTCAAAATTTTGTATCCTGAAAGCTGTGCCGAGGATAACAGCAGAAACTATGCGTAATTTTCTTCGCGAGTCAGTATTAGCATACTTTGGTCTTGTTGAAGTTTTGATCACTGATTCCCACCAGTCTTTCCGTTCAAATCTCATTTCACAGATGTGTGAAAAATTGAAAATTAAACATCATTTTTCGTCAAGTTATAATCCTCAATCGAATGGGTTATGTGAGAATCGTGTGAAGGTAACAAAATCCGTATTAAAGGCTTATTGTCAGGATCATCCCAATTCTTGGGATACTTATTTGCCTTTCGTTCAGAATGTATTAAATTCTACTATTTCTTCACAACTAGAGGAGGTATGAAACTAAATTAAACAGGACTATTTGTGTCTAGATTTTTAAAAGGGTGTATATTGTTAAAAATTGCTGAAAATTTTTGTCAAGCATACAAATAGCAGGCCAAACTATAAGGTCTTAAAAAACGAAAAGATTTAAAGTATTATTTTCTTTTTCCCTGAAAAGACTATGTCAATATAAAAAGAACAGAAATTAATTAAGAAAAACCTTTTTCCGAAAATAAGTTTTTCAAAGAAAAGTAAAGAACTCCATTAAACAAAAAATGAGCAAAAATAAAATCAAATAATCTACCAAGCGTGAAACATCCACAAATCAGCATCGATATATAAATGAAACCCAAAACGAACAGAAATTACAATAAATAATCGAGCCAAACTCAAAACGAGCAGAAATTAACAGAAGTTGGGTGCAAAACCCCTAGGCCTTCCCAAGGCCAGAAAAAAACTTGCACTTTACTCAAAAAATATAACTGTTTTTACTTTTATAACATTAATAAATCAAATAATATTAACATTTTGATGACTAAATATCAGTAAATGTATATTAAACTGACAATGCACATTCATTTGTATTTTTTCAGTAAAGTGCAAATTTTGTTCTGGCCATGGGAAGGCCTAGGGTTTTTGCGCCCCACTTATGTTAATTTCTGCTCGTTTTGAGTTTGACTTGGTTATTTATTGTAATTTCTGTTCGTTTTGGGTTTCATTTATTTATCGATGCTGATTTGAGGATGTTTCACGCTTGGTAGATTATTTGATTTTATTTTTGCTCTTTTTTTGTTTAATGGAGTTCTTTACTTTTCTTTGAAAAACTTATTTTCTGAAAAAGGTTTTTTAATTAATCACTATAAAAGAATAAATGAAACCCAAAAAAAACAGAAATTAAATAAACAATCATAACAAAGAACATACAACAAGTAATAATATAAATGAATAAATAGATCTTAAAGCAAGCAATGCTTAGATTGAATATGAAAATCAAGCTTAAACAAAAAAAAAAAATTTTGCTATTCAAGCATAAATGAAACTTAAAACGAGCAGAAATGAAATAAACAATCAATGCAATCAAACATACAATAGATATTAATGTAAATGAATAAATAAATCTTAAAATGAGTGAAACTTAAATTGAATATGCAAATCAAGCTTGAAAGAAACAAAAATCACTACAAACAAGAGTTTGGGTATCTCCTTCTTCTCTCACAGTAAAAGTCTAAAGTCTACTGCGTCATTGGCGCTTTACTGAAAACCAATTTTATTACAAATATTTTCTTTTGTACTTAATATTGAAAAAAACATTAAAATTACAGTAAAATTTTGAACTGATGAGCTTTCAGCAATTGATATCACTATTCATCAAATTTTCAATTTAATTTATTATTTCTGTCCAAAGCTGTTCAAGACGAATATAGTTTCACTACAAACAAGAGTTTGGATACTGCCCCCTTCCGTAGATGTAAATAAAAACCAAAGGCCTATGGCATCGTCGGCACTTAACTGAAAACGAATAACTTTACAAATATTTTCTTTACAAGCTCTTACAGCACTGAAAATAAAAATAAAATTACCGTAAAATAAATTCTTGAACAGATGGATCTTTCAACAGCGTTGCAAGTTATGCCCTGGGGGCATATATGTTTCTTATGGAAGGGATGCTTGTATAAACTTCAGAGAGGGCTGATTTGAATGGAAATTGGAAGTTCTAGTTCAAATTTTAAGAGCCACTTGTTTGGAAATTGAAAGTCCTAGTTCACTTTTTAAGAGTCAAAAGAGATTGGAGGGCCCATAGGCCCCCCCCCCCCCCCATGCCCTTTTTCCCCAAACCCATCCAATACAAATTTTGAGATAGCTATTTTTTAAAAATAATTCAAAGGTTAGATAAAAAAACTCTGGTGTCAACACAACCCCACAGGGGGCAGGCGTTGTAAGCTATGTCCTGGGGCCATATATGGTTCTTATGAAAGGGATGCTTGTATAAACTTCAGAGAGGGCTCATTTGAATGGATATTAAAAGTTCTAGTTCATTTTCTCAGAGTAAAAAAAGATCGTAGGGCAACTAGCCCCTCCTGCCCTCCATGTCTTTGGATTTATTGGATGGATAAACCCATCCAATAAAAATTTGAGGTGACCATTTTGTTAAAAATAGTTCAAACATCAGATATTAAATCTCCAGTGTCGACACAAACCCCCAGGGCCTAGGGACAGGCGTGGTAAGTTATACTCTGGGTGTATATATGGCTCTTACAGAATGGATGCTTGTAAAAACTTCAAAGAGGGCTCATTTGATTGAAAATAGAAAGTTCTACTTCACTTTTAACGAGTCAAAAGAGACCAAAGGGCAATTCGCCCTTTGGTCACTTTGGACCCCTTTCCCTGGGCCCTGGGGGGGGGGTGTATTGACACCGGAGTTCCCCTGCAATCTCTTTTGACTCTTAAAAAGTGAACTATGACTTTCAATTTCCAATCAAGTGAGCCCTCTCTGAAGTTTGTAAAAGCATCCCTTCCATAAGAACCATATATTCCCCCAGGGCATAATTTACAACGCCTGCCCTCGGGCCTTGGGGGGCTGTGTCAACCCCGGAGTTTTCTTTATAAGGTATTTGAACTATTTTTTAAAAGTGGCTATCTCATAGCTCTTATCAAATGGGTTTGAGGAAAAAAGGGCGTGGAGGGGGGGGGGGGCTGCCCTCCAATCTCTTTTGACCCTTAAAAAAGAACTAGAACTTTCAATTTTAAATAAAATGAGCCCTCTATGTAGTTCAAACAAGCATCCCTTCCATAAGAACCATATATGCCCCCAGGGCATAACTTACAATGCCTGCACTTGGGGTTGTGTTGACACCAAAGTTTTTGTTATACAATCTTTGAACTATTTTTAACAAAATGGCTATCTCAAAATTTTTATCAGATACATTTGGAAAAAAAGAGTGTGGGGGGGGCTGGTTACCCTCTGATATCTTTTGAGGCTTAAAAAGTGAACTAGAACTTTCAACTTCCAATCGAATGAGCTCCCTCTGAAATCTATACAAGCATTCCTTCCATAAGAACCATATATGCACCCAGGGCATAACTTATAACCCTTGCCCTGAAGACTGTGGGGGGAGTATCCTGCTCAAAGAAATAATTTCAAGAACATTCAACTATGTTAAACAAGACGGCTATCTCAAAATTTTGATTGGATGTGTTTGGGAAAAGGGTGGGCTCAGAAGGGGTGTTAATTGCCTTCCAATCACTTTTGACCATTAAAAAGGGCACTAGCCATTTAAATTTCCAATCAAATGAGCCCTTTTTGAAGTTCTATAACAATGCTTTCTATAAAAACGTTATATGCCCCCTCGGCATAAATTGTAATCCTTGCCCTGATGGATTTGGGGAGGGGGGAGGGGTTTTCATCCTCAAAGACCTAATCTCAAGAATTTTCAACTATGTTGAACAAAATGGCTATCTCAAAATTTTGATTGGATGTGTCCAATCACTTTTGACTATTAAAAAGGGCACTAGCCCTTTGAATTTCCAATCAAATGAGTCCTTTGTGAACTTCTATGACAAAGCTTTCTATAAAAACCTTATACGCCCCCAGGGCATAGTTTACAACTTGTGCCCTGAGGGCTGTACTCCTCAAGAATATAATTTCTATCTGGAAATCAACTATGTAGAACAAAATGGCTATCTCAAAATATTGATTGGATGTGTCTGAGGAAATGGGGGGCGTGGAAGGGGTGTTAGTTGCCTTCCAATCACTTTTGGCCCTTATAAAAAGGCAATAGAACTCTCAATTCCCAATCCAATGAGCCCTCTTCGAAGTTTATGTGACAATCCCTTCCATATGAAGTGCCTCCATGAAAAACAAAATTAATAAAACATTGGAGCCATATGGAATCTACTATAGGCAATGCTATCGTGTTGCCTCTGATAACTACATTATTATTTTTTCATTTTTATATAGGCCTAATTTTTAAGACATGATATAAACTTTTTATTACTTTTTAAATTTTTCATCTCAATGTTCTATTACCCATTAAAACTAGACAGAGAGAATTGAAATACTGATTGTTTTCCTACATTTGAAAGTTTTCTATTTGGAAATTTCCTATGATAAATAATTTTATTTGAATTTGTCCAGCTGAATCTGAGCATCAAGAGATAGACAGTGAGCTTAAAAGCTAGATTTTTGGTTTAATTTTTTGTTTCTACTTTTCTGTTAATTTTTGTATGTCAATTTCATGAAATATAATCAATTTTAGTTCAAGGGGGAGGGGGACTTGTCCAGTTATGAAAAAGGTAATTTTATATATTCATTATAAAATCAAAAGAGAGTATTGAAGCATGGTGGACAGGTTTTGAGTGGGGTTCCTTAGAAATCTGAAGATCTTTAAAAAATCCAACTTTATGGACTTTTGAGATCTTGGAAAGCTGTTGATCTAGGACAGATAGATCGAAATTCTAGAAATGAATCTAGAGCATAAAATACCCCATTGGAAGGTATTTTCATGTTCCTATCTCTACTCCTTCTATAGCCTGTTCTAAGGCTTAGAGGCAAGTCTATACCTGTTTTTGTCTAGGGAAAAAGTATATTTTTTGGCAATTGTTGGTTGAATATAATTTTCTTTTACTCTATGTTTTCTACATAATAGATTAAGATTAAATAGGGTAAGATGCCCAGTAGTCAGACAGCTAATCAATACTTCAAAATTTAAATTTCTGTAAAATTTCTACTACACAATCTAGAAATTGGGTTGTTTCATCACTGAATTTGTCTCCATTTCTTTAGTAAGAACTTGATTAGTCTGAATATTTTAGCCTTTTACATTGTTGAATTCTTTAAGGACACTAATAGTCAATAATCAAGACATATATTTAAAATTTGAGGCTCGCCTTAGAAAATACTATCAAATTTTGAACACAGAATCTTACAGTTTGAATCAAGAGCTTCATATGTAGGAGGAGCAGGATTCTTACCACCAATCTTTTCAGTCAGTTGGTAAAAAAAAAATGAGCTGGTAAAATCATGGTGCAAAGTGCTGTTATTTCACTGTTGTTTTTTTAATTATTTCTATTGTTAGGCAAATGGGCTAGAGGAAATAAATAACATAAAATCAATGAAAGAAGATTAGTCCTGGTCACTGAACAAAAATTAAGTAATTTGAATAGCAATGTCATCCTGGATCAGTCAGTGAAAATGATAATTGAGTCTTAGTTTCATTATGAGCATGTAATTTGAACAACTATCTGATTCAGTCAAAAGAAAATGTCCTATTCTTGAGTGACATACCAGATAAATACATTGCTATGCATTTATGCACTGCTATACATTAACAACATTGTTGCATTTAAGGCAGGATATGATATTAGTAGCTGGTTTTGCATGGAATCAGGAGTTAGGCAGGGTTGAGTTCTATCCTCATTAGATCATTTTGATGTACTTTATCCTAAGTGAGACAGTAAAGGCTATAAGAGAGCAAAGAATCAAATTGGAAATTGAAATACTCCTGGACTTAGATTATGCTGATGATTTAAGCATCATTACCTTACCTTAACTTGCACTTTGGAGCAAACCATAGATGCAAATATTAGCAAAATGAATGAAATTTGGAGATTATGCAAGTTCAGGATACAAGAATAAGTTTGAAAACTAATGCTAACAAGACTAAGTTGCTAACACTGGGAATAAGTGAAGGGGAAGAGGTAACCTTGAGCAGAAAGAAGATTGATCAAGTGGACAGCTTCACTTACTTAGGTAGTATTGTTATTGGAAATGGTGGATTCAGCAAATATATTAAAAGTAGGATATACAAGGCCCATGGTGTTTTATTTTCACAATTCAAAAAAAAATTTGGAAGCATGGTAAGGTAAATCTCCAGGAAACTAGACAACAATAGTGGTCAAGCATGTTTCTGAATAATGGGCACTTCAAAAGACAGAGAGGATTTTTTAGATGTTTCCCAGAGGAATTATCTAGATTGTTTTGGGTACCTATCTGACTGGCCATGTTTTAAACAGTAAGCTGTGCGGAAAAATTTCTTTCTCTCCTACTTTCTAAGGTTACAGTGAGAGAAAGAAAGAGATGGTTAGGGCATGTTTCATGGATGAAGGAAGATATATTGCCAAAAATCATTCTTTGCTGTCAACCATCTAGGGCTGAAACAAAGCAAGAAATTCTCAAATGGGCTAGGATGAAGTTGTAAGAAAATATTTATGGGAAACTGAAACTTCTTGGGAGAGTGTAAAAATGGAAGCTTTTAAATAGATTGGGGTGGAGGATAAGTGTGCTCTGCTGTGTTGGCCTTAGATTTCTTGGTGCTAAAGTGAACTGTTTGTAGTAGCAATAGTAGCAGCCAGTTGATTAGACCCCCTCTAACCATTTAGACTAGTGATGCCTCTGATTAAAACAAAGAAGCTCATCTAGTGTGCAGACAGACTCAATCTTATACAGGTATAACATAAGACAAGTGTAGTAGAGCAGATTAATTATACTTGAATAGGCTAGGTTGTACAGGTAAAATTAATTTCCAACAAAATGATTAGGCTATTATATTTGGAAAGAGCATAAAAAAAAGGCATCAAGCAGTATGTTTACTTTATTTGCAAGTCAATAATATGAATAACAAAAAATTTACTGATAACTGTCTAAGATTAGGCACTTTCTGAGTACTGGGGTCTTTCTTTAGCCTTCTTGATTCTATATAGCCTATCTGGGCCTAATAGATTAAAATTACTGATCTTTTTGCCACAAATCATTGCTGTTATTTTTTTCCATTTTGTATGCACAAATCATGTAGGCTGTTTTTTTTTTCTTTGGGAAGTAATTTTTGTCATCTTATATCCTAATATGTTTTCTCTTCCTGATGCTCCCTCTCTATTATTCTATTAACTGTCCCAGCAATTTTGTGCACGTTTTCATAGTTGGGATGCACTTGTGGGTGTTTGTGATTGGGCTAGTATTTTCCATAGAGACTTAGCCTAGGCCTATTGAGTAGCATGTTTATCTTATAGCAAGTTGTATCAGTTGAGAAAAGGACAAATTTAGCATAAAATAAAATACCTTATTCTTGTGAGCTTCTTGTATAAATGTAGGACTATCTTCTCCTGCCTTTTCATGAATTTTACTAAGGCTCTCAGGAGATAAGTGTCTCTGCTTTCCTTCATTTGAAAAGCAACTTTCACCAGAACAACTATATTTAGAAACTAAGACATAAGCAAACAGTCCCTGACTAGCTAAAAACGTTACTATAAACACTGTGGCAAATCTCCAATTAAGAAATTTTCTTAGAAGAATTTTCAGGCTGAGCTTCATTGCTAGCCATTTGAAATTCTTGCTTTTATCATTGCTATCTATTTTTATTAAATGAGAAAAACTTAGGTGGCAGCAAGCCTATTTGGACAATTTTCTGTTTTTCGGTAATTTAGCCGGGATTAAAGTAAGCCCCCTTACAAATCTTATTTTGTTTTTGTGTATATATTAAGATTACCAAGCAGTTCCTGGTAAGGAACTGTAAGTAAGGAATAACTCGGCGAAATAGTATCCAAAATTCAAAAAACAAAATTTTGAAAAAAAAAGTTCACCAAAAGAATTGGGTTATTATCCTGACCGCCAATATTTAAAATTCATTAGGTTTAATGCTACACCCCCCCCCCCCACCCAATCGCTGGGGAACGGCTTTTGAAGCTATGGAGCTTGACCAATGTTTACACATATCGTTTTTTATTGGGATGGATACAAAAGTTTCTCGGGCAGGGGTGGTATTTTCTGCACGAGGGAGGGGGATGATTTTCCGTAGGATGGCAGTTTCAGGGGCATTTTTGCATGGGAATATTCCTACAGGATTGGTTTTATTTCTCGTAATTTCTCTTTAGCGACTCAATCTTAAATATGGAGATGTTACAATAAAAATTGTCAGCACGGCCGGCATTGTCTAGGTTTTTTCTTGAGGGGGGGGGCGGGGGGGTTCCATGATAAAATTTTTCTACGGGAATTTTTCACGAGTGATTTTTGATATGATTTAAAAATGACCAAAAATAATAAGAAAAATAAGGCTTTTTTGAGATGTAAGTAGGCTATGGACAATTTTTCTGGAGGAAATGTCCGAGAAAACTTCCTGGGGCTCATTTTCATTGAGGATGGTATGACTTACTTGACTTAAGGCTCCTGCCGAGGGTTCGGCGTAGAGAACGATGAGACTAGGTGCCTCCAGGTTGACCTATCGTTTGCCAGGATCGCAGCTTCTTCCACCGGGACGTGGGATTGGGCGAGGAATTCATCGGCTTTGTCTTTCCACCTAGTGTGTGGGCGTCCTCTGGGTCGTTTCCATCCGTGTAGGGTGGGGTCGAAGTCAAATGCGACCCGTGCTGGGGCGTCGCGTGGCATGCAAAGGAGGTGGCCGTACCACCGAACAGTACGCTGGGCGAGCTGCGTCGAGAAAGGAGTTTGAGCCGTACGTGATAGGAGAGTCTGGTTGCTAACGCGGTCAGTCCAGTGATCTTTCGATTCTTCGGAGATGTTTCGTCTGAGCGACATCGAAGGCGCTGAGGATAGATTTGGCAGCTGGCCACGTCTCCGCTCCATACAGCAGGACGGTGCTGACTGACGCATTGTAGATGCGCATTTTGGTAAATCGGCTTATGTTTGGCTTTCGCCAGATGCTGCTAAGCCTCCCAACAAGTGCTGAACCCTTGGCAATTCGAGATGTAAGCTCTTTTGTGATCAAGCCATCATTCGACAGAATAGATCCCAGGTAAGTGAAGTCTTCAACCACATCTACTCGGTTGCTTCCGATATTGACTTCCTTTACAGTAGAACGGGATGTGGGGGGATGGTATGGTACGGAAATAATTTTCCTTGGGTTTTTTTACACAGAAGGAGCTATTCATGGTTAAGTTTTTCGTGGGGGGAATTTCTGGTGGAGAGGAGAAGCGGATTTTTCGGCATCATTTGGAAAATGGTTAGTAATTAAATCCAAAAAAAGTTTTCAAGTGAAAGTTAGGAGCAACGTTAAAACCTGAAACGAACAGAAATTTTATCGCATATGAGAGGGGCTGGCTCCTCCTGTGTACCTTACTCCTTACGCTAAAGTTTGACTAATCCTTTAGGAACGACTCCTGAAACACGAGGGTCATTTAATTAAAATAATAAGCTTTTTTAAAGTGGTAGAAATTTTAGCGTGAAGAGTGAAGGATTGGAAATGGGGCAGCCCCTCTCATTTACGGAATAATTTCTGTTCGTTTTAAGTTATGATGTTGAAGCTTAATTTCAGTTGAAAAAAAATAGTTCTTTATATTTATTCACTTTTAAGATCTATCAAACTTTATTAGCCAAAATTAGTCGTTCCCTCAATCATTCCATCCCTGTGCTGTAGTTTCCATTGCCAAACTTTTTTTTAAATTTAATCTTGGATTAAGAATTATCAATTTCCATCTTTCAAGTGACTCAGTATGTCACGAAGAGGCAAAATATTTGGAAAGAGGATTACAGAGTTCTTTTCTGTAAAATATTTCTTCCTTCATGAAACGACATCACGATGCTGTGTATTAACCAAAGATTTGAACTGTTTGAATATATGACAGCATTGAAAGAGGGACAACAGTTTTAGTTCCTCTCAAATTTTACTTGTTGAAACCAGGGAAAAAATACCCCCAATTGTTTTTTTTTTATTAATGCAGACGAAAACTGTAGCTCAGATCAGCAGTTCTAAGTCAGTATATTTCTAAGAATTCGTGAGTTGAAAGCATATTCATGAACTCTTGCCACCAAGGCCATATTTTGTTTATTTTATTGGTTACTGTTCTATAGAACAGTAAAAAAGATTGAAAATATAATAGGCCAACCAATACAAAATCGGTAGATTTGAAGTATTTAAGGTCAGAAACAGATGTCACTTTCCTAGTCTAATTTGGGCCAATTTGGCAAAACTACCAAAATGCAAAGTTAATGTATTTCGCATTTGACCAAGTCTGTTACTGGGAATTGGCTTTGATTTCAGATAGAAGAGGGGAATTAGATGAATATTTCGTGCAAAATTCAACCAAATCCTCAGCTTTTTTCAAATTCGCTGTACAAATTTCATTAACTATAACTTTAACTATATACTAACTTTAACTATATATAGCTTTAACTATATTTAATAACTAGACATATCACAACGGGACTTCTTCACTGAATTTATAAATTGTACTACTGAATTGTGGACCTTTTCTACGGTATCTTAGAGCTGATATTATAAATGGATCAAAATTTTTGACTCTCTGAGATTCCGCTGTAGCTGCTCCATTTTTTTATTAGATTCAGTGTAGTTTCATACTTTTGGCCCAAATTTCACAAAAAGTTTGTGTTGCTGCCATCTCCCCGTTGTGACGCCCCTGTCCACTACGATTTAGATAGAAAGAAAAATTCAAACTGGCATTTACATGCATTGTGGCTTCCATAGTTCAAATCTTATCCTAGTCAAGGCCTCCATACTGCAGTCTAATTTAAATGTTAGACGATATTTGTAAGTAGTCAACTTCTTCTATGTCCAGCTACGTCAAGGAAAAACAAATCTCAAGATAAAAGCAGAATCATATATTTGGGGGTTAAATTAGATGGTTATGTGGCTTTAAATGATCATTTATGGTTTAACCATAAATGTTTTAAATCATAGAGCACGAAGGACAGGAAAAATACAATCGGACTGTTAAATTTTTTTAGCGGAGGTGTACAAAACCTTATATAGATTGCATAATCTTAAACGGCTTAGTGGCTTTAAATGGCCATTTATGGCTTAACAATCAAATGGCTTTAATCTTGTAGCACAAAGGACAGTGAAGATAAATTCAGATCTTATTAATTAGTTTAATTGAAACGCGCACAATTATATAATTATGGCTTAATCTTAAATGGCTTTACGACTTTAAAAATTCACTTATGGCTTAGCCATAAATGGTTTTAGCCTCAAAACTTCACAGACAGTGAGAATAAAATCAGATTTTAAAAAATTAGTTGCGAGAAGACTCGCACAATCGCATATATTTTAAGGAAAAATGTGGAACCGCATTCACAAGAGAAACGGCCTTCATATACACTTATGCAACTTCTGCTAGTATAAGGCAGGGGAGAATCTTGAGCAAAATCTTTGGGGAGGCCCAATGTGACAAGGGCGCCAATGAGCAAAATCTTTGGGGGCCCAATGTGACAAAGGCGTCAATCGTTGACCAAATTGACAAATTTATTCTTAAAAATAAAGTAAATAAAGAAGGAATGAGGGGACCAGAAAAATTCTTGGGGGGGGGGGTAAAAATTAGGCACCAGCCTATAAATTTATTGTTTTGAAAAAACTAAAAGATGAGATGAGATCAAAATTAGAATTGACATGAGATCAGGGGATGGGACAGTTTTAGTTTTGTTACTCTTGGTAATTCAGATTGGTTTGTTTGAGAATCACTGCCCAGAATCATACTCCTATTATAAACAACAAGAAACTAAATGATTTGTAACAATTCTTATATTTCCACCCTAAAGGGCAGTGTAATACAGTTGTACAACAAAGGGTTTAAAAGTAAAATTACAGCGGTCTTGTCACCAAAACTTAGGATTGAAACAAAATAGAGGTTCTCAGAACAGAGTAGCAGCTCCGTAATCATTATGAGCACGACCCTAAAATAAGATGGATAAAAAGGGATACATCAAAGGGCTCTCAATTGAAACATTTTGCAGTATTTGATAAATCAAAAAATATACATATCATTACAACATAAAAACTTTTTTCAGACGAACAGTCAACAAACGATACCTTAGAAAAAAAATAACACTTCCAAAAATGTCTTCTAAGTTAAAGAGTATAGAAATACAAAATAATGTTGTAAATTAATTTTGCATCAGTGTCACCCTTGAGGTTATAGAAAATAAAATGAGCATAAAAGTGTAAAATATCAAGTTGAAAAACAGTAATTTTTTGAGAAATATTATGGAAAGAGGCTTATTTTAGAAACCCCCCCAGCAGCACAAAAATAGAGGCCCAAAAACTGAAAAAGTATCATTAAATTACTTTTCTTTTTTTATTGTGATAAATTAAAATAGTGTACCCAAGAGAACTTAGTGTATCTACGTAAGACACAGCCTACCCTCAAAAATGCTAATTCCGCTTGCCGCCAGTAGAACTAATAGGTTTTATGGCGTTCTTGGCGATGTTATTCCACCAAACATCAACATTATTGGATACATTGAACCATAACATGATTAATATTGGATATGATTCTTGCTAGAAAACAAATTAATTTCAAATCTAATTATAACCTCGAATTCATTTAAAAAAGTATTTGCGTTCAGTGATTATAGTTTGTGGTTCTAAAAAAATCCCAGTTTTATTTAAACCCAAGCAAAACATTGAAACGGCTTAGCTCTTTCAATGGAATTCATGCTAAAGTAGAAATTAAATTTAAATTCGTTCAGAAAAACTTCAAAACTCGTTTCGAATTTAATTTTGATTTTTAATTCATTTCAAAATTATTTTGTGTTAAGTGATTTAATTTTAAATTAAGAACTGCCAGAATGTTGAGACTTCTCAGACTTTTTACTGAAATTAACCCTTAAAATAATTTTAAATTTACATTCAAATCAGTCTAAATGAAATCAAAATTTACTCAAGTTTTATAATTTTTTTAAAAAGTGTCCAGCGTCCAGTGGCTCTGGTCCCTGATTCCAAATTTCAATGAATTTCTATCAGAACGTTTAGAGATTTTAATATTGTCCGTATAGAAAAAAGTTTGGACAGCTACAACATTGAAAGCTGACGAAGAATTCAACAAATATGTCCCTAATATCTGTATATGCGTGCCAGAATCATGGTTTCTGGTGATCATGATCTGGCCAGAATCATGGTTTATAATTCTGGTGCACGCCAGAATCATAGGAAAGAAGGAATTAAAAGTAGCAAAGCTGTCTTACAAACCTCTTTTCCTTTACGAACCATCTTTTCCTCTTTCTCCTTTACATATAATATATATCTGTATGGATTAAATTGTAGATATGATATAGATTTGCACATAACTACCAGAAAAAAAGCTGCAGAAGCAGCAGAGGCTGCAGAAGCATTATTACGCAACTTTTATTATACGCAGCATTATTATAGCAACTATTACGATTATTGTACTAGTAATAAGTATGTATAAATAAATTAAATATATAGTTATTTCATTAATTATATAGTTATATAAAATATATCATATCATAAAATCATTTGGCTATTGATAACGAGACTCATGTCCTTATCTTGGAAAACAAAACCTGTTTTCAGAATCAGAAGTGGGAGGGTTGCAAGCAATTCTCAAGATTTAGTGAAAGAATACTGTTTGTCCATCAGAAAAGAGAGCTTAATGCACTTATGTTTCAAAAAAAAGAAAATAAAGGGGATTGTAGGTCTGGTGTCAACATATTACCTTATCTGGGAAGGTAAGAAGATAACAGAATTTCCCAACCTAAACTGTATTGGAGCTCTTTGGCCCTTAGGTATGGATATAATTACAATTCTATAGAATAAAGGTAATTTTAAATGAATAATATTTATAGTTCTGAGTGAATGCTCTGAATAATTAAAGACGAACAATTTTTTGTCAGAAACACAAGATTAATTTACTGGTGTACCCCAAGGTCAATTCATCTAAAAATTTGAAGTCTTCTCTTCAGTTTTGTACTGCCTTATTAAAGACCCAAGTTGTTAAAGCCTTCATTGAAAATTTTCACGTTAAGAAAACTACTTAATAAATTTGTAATTATATGCTAAGGATTTTGCACGAAAAAAAAATATGAACACCAAAAATACAAAAAAATAGTTGAAATACATTTACACAGAGAGGCCAAGAAAAACTTAGTATTTTAGAAGTGAGCTGGGGACCAACAAATAACATATCACACTGATGATACAACATTACATTTAAAGCCTTTTGTCCTTTATAAACACGAATAACAAAAAGGCAATAAATTAATCCATATTAAAATAAAGCACAGCTATTGAGCAAAACTAAAAACAAAAATTGACGTAACCTAATTGGCACTCATGAAATTTTACATCTACTCCAATACAAAAATCAGAATACCAAATCAAAGCCTTGTTCAATTCAATATTCCACTGTCTGTGTTTTTTTTTCAGCTTTTACAGCAATTTATCTGCCTGATTTTGTCAACAGAGAAAGACATATTGAAAGCCCAGCTGCAATAAGGTTTTGAACGATACACCATGGTATATAATTTGATTCAATTTTGTCAAACTTCTCGGTGTAAACTGATGATTATCCTTTATATATTTGATTCAAGCTAAAATTAAAGGAGCTGTTATTGCTTTTATACCGACAATAAACATCTCTTGATCCGTTTCTTTTGAAGAAAATGCAGAACTTAGTAGTCAGTTGAACCAATTGAAGGATGGCAGATGGATCAATTGTCTCTCCTAAATTCCTTCGCACTCTCTAAATTTACCTTAAGTGTTACTCTGACTTTGTTTTTGGTACATATTTATCGGAAAAATAAAAAACAACAATATTCCCTACCCCCCTAGGTTCATTTATTTTGTCTGTTCGTTAAAAAAATAAATTTTTTTGCTGCCCTCCACCTAACGACATTTCGGTAAATTGGTGTCTCTGTCATTAGTGTTAATTTTGTTTTAAAATTATTGCCGGTATTTCTTTTTGCTTTTGAATGCTCCTCTGTTGACTTAGCGTGAAACAGAAACTTTTTTTATGGGGCCAAAATGCGACGTTTATGTAAACGCACTCTTAACAGAGACAGATTAACCGCTTGTCCTTTTAAGATAAATCCACACTGAACGTATAAATTATTCATTCTATCGACACGACATAAAAATCGAACGAGGCTTACGACTATTTAAAATTGTCTTTTCAAAAAACAGACATCACATTTAACTAATAATATTGCCGAAATATCGCAAAACTGAAATTGCAAGTAGTCTTATTTGGCACTCATAGAATGCTATATCTGTTTCGAATCAGTAGAAAATCTCTCTTCCAAAAAAGGACATCACATTCTACAAACGTTATTGCAAAAATATTTCCGTTTCCATATAAATGAAAATAGATTTTCAAATAATATTCCAACAATATTTGATTTTGCATGACAACCAGGTTCAAGCACAGCTGAAACTGACAAGAAGTAAAACTAATCAGTCCCTCCCTAAGAAACAGCAACAACTAACAACATCTACGGTTGGGGAGAATTTTAAAGATATATAAAAAAAATGTTATTTGTATTTTATTTATTAAATCTTCAGCTATATAATTTTTAGTTCGGACACAAAGTACCTTTGCTGATCCTTCAATAGAAGACAGTATCATTAATTTTCTGGATAACTGGAATCACTGAAGCCTGGAGCGATAATTGAAAAACTAGGGTGATAAGAGAAATGCCAGTAAAAAGTCTAGCTCTGCATTTTGGTCAATCCTAGAGAAGATTATGAGAAGGTGATCAAGAAAGGAGTTTTGGAGCTTGCTGGAAAGCTAGAGCCACTGAATTCTCTGTGTAGTTTCAGCATTGCAGCTTTTTTGTTCTTGAACATAATTTTTGGGAAAATAAAGTTCTTTTTTACTATTTTTAAGAATATTATTTTTTTAAGATAATTAATTTTTAAGTAAAATCTTATTGCCCTTAAGAGTTTTAGAGGCAAAGTCTTGTTTCTATCAAACTGAATATTAGATATGAATCAATAACCTGGTTGTCAAAAAAAAACAAAAGTAAGGGGCTATTACAGGTAATATTTGCAGTTTAATGAGTTTTACTTAAATATTGTTTAGACTTCTAGTCTTTAGACTAGACTTCTAGTCTAGACTTTAGGCTAGACTTTAGTATTGTTTAGACTTCTAGTATTGCTAGTTTAAAGAAATTTACATCTTGCTAAAATGAAATAATCCAAAAAAATAATTTGTATCACAAAAATTCTTTAACATTTTTGAAAACTATTGCTATATTTTATTTTACATTTAAAACTCGTAAACTGGTAATAGAACCTTGGAATAACGAATGTATACAAGAGTAAATTACAATTACATTGATAAGATACAACACAGAGAAAAAGGAGGATTAGTTTCTTGTGTTCCTTTATTGCAAAGTGAACTCTAATTTCATTGGTCTACAACTGAGACAGATTTCCATGATCCAATCGTATTATCCTTAAGCCTGTATAAAAAAGACACCCTATTAGCCCCACCTAATCAAAATATGATTGGTTCTCGTAGGCTCCTGTATAATTTATGACCAGGAGTTTAGGAATTATAATTCATAGCAATTTTTTCTAAAATAACCTCTCTGTTTCACTGTGGTTAAAATCTTATCCAATTATCATCAAGATCTAATAAAAATATATAGTACAATAAGTACATTAACCTATTAGCAAATAAGCTACAGACATATTTGAACTACGTTATGTTGCATCATGGTATATAAAAACAGCTTTTGATTCTGAAAGAGGGATGTTCTGGGATGCCTCAGCTTTCGGTGGCTTACCACGATGTTTAATGCGAGGTAGAATACCATTCTGAAGATTCTGCAATAAGAATATAGGTTGAACATATTTCTAGATTAAACATATTTATAATTGATTCTGCAATTAGATAAGTGATTCTTCTGTATTAACATAGGTTGGACATATTTATAATTGATTCAGCAATTAGAGAAATAGGTTGAACATATTTCTAGGTTAAACATATTTATAATTGATTCTGCAATTAGATAAGTGATTCATCTGTATTAACATAGGTTGGACATATTTATAATTGATTCAGCAATTAGAGAAATAGGTTGAACATATTTCTAGGTTAAACATATTTATAATTGATTCTGCAATTAGATAAATGATTCTTCTGTATTAACATAGGTTGGACATATTTATAATTTATTCGGCAATTAGAGAAATAGGTTGAACATATTTCTAGGTTGGACATATTTATAATTGATTCTGCAATTAGAGAAATAGGTTGAACATAACTACTTTATGTTTAATCATGGTATATAAAAACAGCTTTTGATTCTGAAAGAGGGATTTTCTGGGATGCCTCAGCTTTCGGTGGCTTACCGAAAGCCATCCCAAATGTAAACCAATGAACTGAAGGACATTCTTCACCATATTAATGACTGATTAGTCTATATTTTTCTATAATGTTCAATATTATAGAAAAAGATAGACTAATCAGTCATTAATATGGTGAAGAATGTCCTTCAGTTCATTGGTTTACATTTGACACTGTGACACAAGTGAAGTGTCATGGTCAAGTCGTGCTTTTTTGATCAAAGCACTGTGGTGTTTCAGTTCAATGGTTTACCTCTGTCATTTTCTGTTTTTCCATACACTAGTGAAATTACTATTTTTTCTTGACCCACAGATAACCCATGCTTTAAAACAATTCATTGACTTTATTGTGTAAAATTTAAGTTTGGGTCTGTCGAATTTTAGATTTGAGTTTTATTTCATGTGAAATTTAAAGCCATTAAAAGGAATATGAGCCATAAGATGTTTTTCAAGTTGTTCCTCTTTTTATCTGTGGATGGAGTCTCGTAAACCCACACATGAGAATAAGTCTATTAGCCATAAAATAAAGTCGATCTTAGTGAAAATTAGGAATATGCGATAAAGAAAGCAGTGGAGGGGGGAGAGGGACGTTCGTTGAGGATGAATAAGTTTTGAAGATTCTGAAAAGAGGAAAACAGAAGTAAAGTAGTATAGGAACTACACTTAACTTGTTGAGCCTTATATATTTCGAGTCAGCATAAAATGTCAATTCTTTTGATGGACACATTGCTAATAAAATTCAATTTCTTAGAGTTTCGTTTGCCATTGGGCCGAATCACTTCCTAATTAAATTTCGTTACCACGAACTGTTTGATGATAGACAAAGATCTTTTACTAGAAAAAAAGGTTGGTTGACAGGAAAGCATAGCCTTTCAAAAATCTTTCTCAGCTACAGAAAGCAAAGAAAATAAAATTCACAATTCAAAGTGTTAAAATTAAAAATCAGTATTCAGAAATACAAAATAAAAAGATAGATAAAATGAAAAAACTGCAAAATAAAATACTCGTTCACAGTTATATATTTATAAATTTCCTGCTTCTTTCTCTTGATAAAAATTAAAGTGTTATATAGTCGACATATATGTTTGATTTATTGGTTAGGAACTGAGGTCCACGGAGTGGACAGTGGATTTTGGAGAGGGGGAGGGAGCAAAAAATTTTTGGAGGTCATTTTCGAAATCAGTGATTTTTTAACAATAAGTATGTAAAAATCACGCGTCTTCAATGCCTATATCTATGCCGGTAGTGAGGAGGATATAGTTCAGAGTTATATCTTAAAGATAAATTCAAAACTTAACTTTTATATTTGATTTGTTTTCTGCCTCCCTGTTAGGCAACTTTTAATCACTGACTGCTGTATGTTCCAGTCTCGGATGTGTGCTTGTATGTATGTGTATTTGCATACTTGTTTTTGCGTTGTGTATTTGGTGTAATATATCTCTTGGTGAAAACACTGGTTGGTTATGCTTCAGTTTACTCGAATTTCAGGAACAAAATCCACTAAAGGCTTATCCATCTGATTCGGTGTTGCTGAACAGATAAGTCCAGGAACATGAGCAATAATTTTCTGGATATTAACCGAAATGCATTTATACGTATGATGTTTTGCTAAGATGGTGAAATCCCTCATAATAAATTTTATATTCAATACAGAATAAGGGAATGTACATTTTTATTCAGAATTAGGAAAGAATAACTCCAGATTGGTAGGAGAGGAAAACTTGGAGTATCTGGATGGAAAACCCCTAGAATTAAAAAAGGTTGAAAATTTTGCTGTTTCTTCTCCTTGGAAAATCCAATTATATCCCCTTGAAAAAATAATTATTACATTCTCATAAAAACTTGAATTAATCAACCAAGAAAAATTATAATACAAACAGAACAAAAATAAATATTTAATTCCCAATAGAAACATGTGACAATAAGGTGTTTTTCTTCAATATTAGTTTCCTATCCATTGCTTTTCTTAGTTGTTCCTTAGTTGGTTGTTTTATTAGTTTTCTTAGTTAGTTGTTTCCTACGATCCCAAAATAATTAAGATATATGAATCATAAATAATGAATTTCTCATAGAACACTGCGTTTCTATTTATAACAAAATGAAATGAAAAATATTTTCAAAAAGAATTTTTAATTCAGACAGTAAAAAAACTAATCTCCTTTCTTAATTAAAAGTTTTATTCGGTGTTAGATTTCAACTTCATGTTAAGGCCATATTAGTTAAATTTTAAATTATGCTTAATAACTTGGCAAGTGCAAAAACTGAAAAGAACCCTGTGTCAGATTTGTTTAGAATCTCTGAACACGTGCTTTTTATGAAACTGTATTTTTTAGTTTTGTATTCCAAACTTTCTTTCCAACGAAACTTCCCTTTCATCAATCACATTTCAAAGTATCATTTTGAATTGACTTAAGTGCTAAAAGACCCATACTATTTTCGAAACATTAGATTTATCAGTATAGCCATGCTCAACCTGAATTCAGAATTCCTATTTCAGTATACCCTCAATAGCTAAATAAAATTTAATTAAAATACTAAAAAGATTTTATGTACAATAATAGCAATTTTGAATTTAAATGGAAATACAATAATTTTTTTTTACAGCCAGTTGGCTGTAATACAGCCAGTTGGCTTTCCTTTGCTTTTACAAATAAAACGAAATGAAAAGGTAGAAAAACATTACAACATTTAAATAAGGCAGTTGGAAAAATTTCACAAATGATAATAAAAGACCAAATATTTCAGCTTCAAGTCTGGGAGCATTTTTTCAACCAGATAAAAAAAAAATAAGAAAAAATTTAAAGAAAAGGAAAAAACAAAGTAAAACAAATAAAAACTCGCATCTTAATATTTTTCCATCTGAAAATGAGTGTCATGCAATAAAAATAAATAAAACAGAATCTCTAGCATATCGCAATGGAATAAAGCATCAACAGGAATACAGTTAATTCTTGGTTTGATAATGAAATATGAAAATGATACAGTTTATATGTTTAAAAAAAAAATAATTACATAAGGTTGAAACAATTATAAATTGATACAGTTGAATAAAACTTTACTGTGTTTGGTAAATTGCAAGAAGATTCATGCAATTTATCAAACACATTAAAGTTTTACTGATATGTTTTTAGCTATATTTGCTTTTTCCTAGGGAACATATATTTTTTAAAATAGATAGACTATTTTATTTTGCCTGGGTTAACTATCAAACCAACAGCTAGCCGCATCCCTTCTTGTTCTTTATTGCATTATGATATAACCGAGAGAATACCTAATTTACCCTACTTTTGTTTCATTTGCTGCTATTGCATGTGAACATTTGCATGTGTTGCTATTGCATGTGAATATTTGCATGTGTTGCTATTGCATGTGAACATTTGCATGTGTTGCTATTGCATGTGAACAATTGCATGTGATGCTATTGCATGTGAATATTTGCATGTGTTGCTATTGCATGTGAACAATTGCATGTGTTTCTATTGCATGTGAACATTTGCATGTGATGCTATTGCATGTGAACATTTGCATGTGTTGCTATTGCATGTGAACAATTGCATGTGTTACTATTGCATCTGAACATTTGCATGTGTTGCTATTGCATGTGAACATTTGCATGTGTTGCTATTGCATGTGTTGCTATTGCATGTTAACATTTGCATGTGTTGCTATTGCATGTGAACATTTGCATGTGTTGCTATTGCATGTGAACAATTGCATGTGTTACTATTGCATGTGAACATTTGCATGTGTTGCTATTGCATGTGTTGCTTTTGCATGTGTTGCTATTGCATGTTAACATTTGCATGTGTTGCTATTGTATGTGAACATTTTTATATTGGACATCATTAAAATGTGATTTTGTTTATTGTTTGTGTTTTCGTTTTTTTATATGTCTTGTTTAGTTAGTTTTTCCAATGATAAGGACTTCTATTCCGAATTTTATTATTATTAGTGAAAAAAGGTTTTTTTTAGTTATTTTCTCCTTACCTTTTGAAACACCATACTCGTTTTTTTACATTTCTATTCGTTCTGTTTGACAATATGGGCTAGAAGATTACTCAATTAACACAAAAGTAAATTTAATTACCAGTAGTTCAATCTTTTTTTACTGCCATAAACATATTTAACCTATCCATAAACATAACATAACATAAGCCATAAACATATTCA
Source organism: Artemia sp. Qi Xiang Cuo (assembly GCF_049724085.1). Lineage (NCBI taxonomy): Eukaryota > Metazoa > Arthropoda > Branchiopoda > Anostraca > Artemiidae > Artemia > Artemia sp. Qi Xiang Cuo. Next base: position 50,029,910 of record NC_142810.1, read on the forward strand.
ACCTAAATTGCTTACAATTCAATCGATTGCTATTCAAGCCGGGTTATTGCTAACGCGCCCTACTTGTTAATAGCTGGAATTGCCCTTCTGATTGATCTTTGAGGAGCAGATTAGCAAACAGATTTAAGAAAGCTTCTTAAAAATCTTAAAATGTTAGATCCGATCTTTCGGTAGGACAGTGTATGACATTGACAGAGTGAGGAATGGCAGTATTAGGTGTGACAGTGACAAAGTGAGGAGTGGCAGCATTACGTATGATAGTGACAAAGAGAGGAAACAATATTTTTCCTGCGCATTAAGGATCTGGTAAAAACAGTTAAATCAAAAGGCATTAATTCTTACCTCTAAAATAGTTCCAGGTTGAGTGAGTAAATAGTATATGGCGTATAAGGGTATCCATATCATAGAACTGAAGGATATAAGGAGACCTAAGACCTCGGCCCACTCAGGGTACTTGTAATCTTTTCCGTATGTTACAGGAGTGTATTGTATACAGTAGAAGAGAAAAATTCCCTGAAATAATATACACATATTAACATTCAAAAATATTGCGAAATTTTTCTGTTACAGCAGTAAAGTGTGTGCGAGTTACTTTAAAAGAATAGTTTTTCTTCTTTTTTTCTTGAGCACTGATATCCACTTTTCTTATTTTCGCTTCTTTTCTGTCCACTGGCTGACATAATCCTCGTTTTTCAGGGCTATTTCATTTTCTTTCTTGTTTTTAATACGTCATGCATAGCCCGTGTGGTCTTAGAATATATTTAATTAATTAGAATTAAGTAGTTCTAGTTAATGTGATCACTAACACCAAACATACCAAGGGCATCCCTTGAGGGCCCGAGAGGATCGTTTTGTGACTCTACCATAGCTTTAATAACCAATTTCATGTTGATTTCTGTATTTTCTAGAATGAGATAACAAAAAATTTTTTTGTTTTGCATTGTTTTTATAATTTTATTGTTTTGCTTGTAATACGTTCCTTCAAGAAAAAAGTAAATAAAAAAAGAAAAAAAAACACCCCTGGAGTCATTGCAGAATCCCGTTTGGAATTTTATTGAACATAAGGTTATTAGTTTATTATTTGTTCCTTTTTTAGTACCACTATGATTGAAATATTCCTTACAACCTCACAAAACACATAATATAAAGACAGAAAACGATCAAAAATGGGGCTTTTAAAGGCTAAAAGAAGAAACAAACAAAGCCAATATTTCGAGAGAACAACCGCCTCTCTTCTTCAGCGCGAACAAAATAATATAAACAAGGAAAATGCTGAAGAAAAATAGTCCGTGATACAAACCTTGAACCACCTTCCATATCACATATTCTAACACGTTAACAACCCCTTAGGTCTCAAAAGGCATCTGCAAGAAATGCAATTGTTAAGATCCGAAATCAGGTGACCTAGCTTTCCAATTTATTTAATTGCTGGTTCATTTGTTTCAATGAATGAAATTTTCTCTTTTATTTCTTCAGTTGTTCGTTAGTATCCACCGATGGCAGTTAAGAATTTTTGGATTTTGTGCAAATCACGGATATTGGCAAATAACTCGTATCATGGTTGTTAGGTATTTGATTTTGATTCTTATAATTTTGTCTTTTATTGAATTTTATTTATCTTTGAATTTTTTGGCCGTTTTTCTTTTTATCGGTTTTGTTGACTTTCCGCATTTGTTTTTTGTTGTTTTTTTTATTCGGAATTTTCTTTATTCATATTATTTTGCTCGCGCTGAAGAAGAGAGGCGGTGTTCTCTCAAAATATTCGCTTTGTTTGTTTCTTCTGTATTTTCGTTTGGCCTTTAAAATCCCATTTTTGATCTTCTTCTTTCTTTATGTTATGGCAGGTCAAAGTGGTTTTAAAAATTATCTTAGAACACGTAATCCAGAGACAACAAGAAAATGGGATTCTTAGAGGACGCTAGTCTGATAAACGATATTGACGATGCAGGCCAGGAATGTTAGGATTAAACAAATATTATTAATCTGATAATATAAGATTGTAATAATATTAAACTCATATTATTAGTGAGGATATTTTTAAGAATACCTTAAGAATATCGTTTAGTTTCAAAAGATTTATTTAGGGTTAAACGATAATTTTTTTTTTCAATAATTATTATCTGGGTAAATATTGTCTTATTATTGAGGAAAATATGCGTAACAGCCTATAGCTAAAGTTTTTTGATGATATTTGGAAAATAATCAAAGTTGACTTATTCAGATTGCCTTACGACATGTTTATTCAGCCGTAAAGAAATGAGCAAATCTACCTACCTTTATTTCATCTAAAACAGGCCTTCCTAAACTATGGGTCGCGACCCCAAATCTGGTCGCGTAGCAAAATCATGGGGTCGAAAGAGATTTTAAAGTCAAATATTTAAATATTAAAGTCAAATATTATATATTTATAGCAAACTACAGGAAAAGCCATATATTGTAAAGTTGATGAATTTTTAAAGACTGAAGGTCTAGAATGGATAAATTGCTGTGGAATATGCGCTGATGTTGCAAGAGCGATGACGGGCAAAAACATTGGTTTTAAATCATTTTTTCAAGCTGCTCATTATGACCATATAACTTTTACTCACTGTCCTTGAGTAAACTCACTGTTTACTCAAAATTTAGCACCATAATTGAACGATGTGCTTCAGAATTATGTTAAGATTATAAATTTTATTAAGAGCCATGCCCTTAACTGTCACTTATTTTCAAATCTTTGTAAGGATATGGCTTTCGTCTATACAACTTTACATGCAGAAGTAAGATGGTTGTCAAGAGGTCAAAGTTTAAGAAGATTATTATTATTAAAAGAAGGAATTGAAATATTCTTAATCGAACGAAAATATGGACTTTTCTTCAAAACGATTTATGGTTATCCAAGCTGTGTTATTTGTCAGATATCTTTGCGAAATTAAACGATCTCAACTTGTCTCTTCAAGGAAAAAATTGTGATATATTTACTTATAATGATAAAATTGAAAGTTTTATTAAAAAGATTAAAATTTGGAAAGATAGGATAGAAAAAAATCGTTCGAAATATTTCTCAGTGTCGACAATTTTATAATCGAGAGAAATCATTGTAAAACTTTTGATGCAAAAATTATTGTAGACCACTTAAAAGCGCTAGAAACCTAGTTCTGCACATATTTTATATTAAATATTGATTTAAAAAAACAGCTTGGATTCAAAATCCGTTTTATATTAATTTAACTGAGATTGATCACATGCCACTTAAAGCTCAAGAGGAATTTGCTGAGCTTTCGACTGACTCAAACTTAAAACTAAATTGCCAAAAAAAGCCATTGACTGAATTCTGGATCAGAACTAGAACTGAGTTTCCCACAACCGCAGTTACGACATTATATGTTCTTCTGGCATTCAATAGCACATATTTATGTAAGGTTACTTTCTGAGCTTCAACACATCAAACCCCAATATCGTTCATCGCTAAAAAATGTTGAAGAGGTCTTACGTCCAACAGCGTCAAACATTCACCGAGATTGAATTTGTTATGCAATAAAAAACAGGCACGTCCATCTCACTAAAGTTTTTCCTTTCATTTAATATTTACCACCCAACGACATCGTCCGAATATATTTGATTGAACTAAGACGGTCAGAATTCTCTTTTATTTATGTTATTGCAAAAAATACAATTTTGATGAAAAATAGGGCATCTAATTTTTGTGAGTATAATAAAGACAACTTTTCAACTTTTGTGAATTTTTTAGTTTAGATTTTTGCAGTTTCTAAACAAATTCTAAAATTATATATTTTCATGTGTTGGCTATTTGTATATTGTTACCTAATAAATGAATCATCCAAAAATATTTATTTGTATTTCAATTATGTTTATATGGGTTGACCAGGGAACTTGCAGTAATTAATGGGGTCATGAATGAAAAAAGTTTAGGAAGCCCTGATCTAAAACAACGAAATTTTGAAAATCAAAAATCATTTCTAGAAATACTGGTTCGCTTCTAACGCATTATACATCATTAGTAAAATTTACAATATACAAAAGGTGTAAGATTATTCAAATAAAAAAAATGATTAAAATAAAAATAATAATAACCTAGGCCTTAACCAAACCTAGGTTAAATTAACCTAGGCCTTAACCAAGCCTAGGTTAAATTAACCTAGGCCTTAACCAAGCCTAGGTTTTAAATCCTTCCCATTTGCTGCAGATGTCGAAGTATGTTCCTTTAAAATTTGTAACTATTCATAGCACGGGTGTATTTTCATAATTTTTTTTCGTATTTTTTAAAATAGCCATTTTGAGATTATGAATATAATGGTGAAAATTGCGTGTTTTTCTGTTTTCTTTTTACTTCCCTCGAACATAACACTCATACCTAACATTGATAGAATAATGATACATTGTCATACTAATAAAATTATGCAATAATAAGAGCACTGAGACCAAAGGACAGCCGTCTGGACAGCATTTTGGCAGTATTTTGAAAATTATTCAGGGAGACACTTCTATTAGTTGGACTTTTAGTGTTGATTTCGTGATAACACCAGGAGCAAATCTTCAGCATTTTTATTGGGGGGGGCGGGCCAAGAGGGGTCCATCTCCGGATAGTCAAGTGGCATGTGATATATAATATTTTTGTCCACATTATTGGGGAGGGCATCTACTCACCCCCTTACTCCCCCCCATAAACGACACCCCTGGTGATAACTATATATTTAAGCAGAAATAATGTAGGCATGAAAAAGTAGCCCTATAAACCCTCCAGAGTCTCTAAATAAATCTTATTTTATTTCTTTCAAATTTGAATTATTTCTGAAGACAAAATCCTCTGTAGTAAAATTGCTTTAGAGCTACTGAATTTTATAAGAGAGTTTAGAATTTAGCTATTCTTCCTAAACAAACAAACAAACTGGCTCTTAGAGAATTTTCCCATTTTTTTTTTTTTTTAGAAATACTAAAATGAAGCTGAGTTTCATTGGTGAGTTTTCTTTTTGCAATGAGCAGCTTGTTATTTGCTTTATGCTTTCTAGCTATAATTAAACAGCTATAATTAACCGTCTATACTATATGCTATATGCTTCCAAGAGATTTAAGATTGGTGACACGAAACTGAGCTTTCTTGGTGAGCTTTTTTTCTGCAGTGGGCAACTTGTTGTATGCTTTTTGCTTTCTAGGTATAGTTGAACAACTATAATTAGCAGTCTATAGTATATGCTTTGTGCTTTCTAGAGATCTAGGATTGGTTAAATAAAGCTAAACTATCTTGGCGAGCTTTGCCTCTGTATTGAGCAGCTTACTATATCTTGTATGCTTTCTAGCTATAGTTAAATGGATATAATTAGCCATCTATACTATATGCTAAACGCTTTCTAGAGATTTAGGATTGGTGAACAAAGCTAACTTTTTTTGGTGAGCTTTCTTTCTGTAATGACCAGTTTATTACATGCTTTATGTTTTCTAGCTATATTTAAGCGGCTATAGTTGACCGGCTATGCTGTATACTATATGCTTTCTAGAGATCTAGGATTTTTGCAACAAAGGTGAGCTTACTTGGTAGCTTTCTTTCTTTAGTGAGTAGCTTATTATATTCTCTATGCTTTCTAGCTACAGTTAAACGGCTATAGTAAGACGTCTATACTATATACTTTCTAAAGATTTAGGATTGGTGAAACAAAGCTAATTTTTTTTGGTGAGCTTTCTTTCTACAGTGACCAGTTTATTACATGCTTTATGTTTTCTAGCTATATTTAATCGGCTATATTTGACCGGCTATTCTATATACAATATGCTTTCTAGAGACCTAGGATCTGTACAACAAAGGTGAGTATTCTTGGTAGCTTTCATTCTGTAATGAGTAGCTTATTATATGCTCTATGCTTTCTAGCTACAGTTAAACGGCTATAGTAAGACGTCTATACTATATACTTTCTAAAGATTTAGGATTGGTGAAACAAAGCTAATTTTTTTTGGTGAGCTTTCTTTCTACAGTGACCAGTTTATTACATGCTTTATGTTTTCTAGCTATATTTGAACGGCTATAGTTGACCGGCTATTCTATATACAATATGCTTTCTAGAGACCTAGGATCTGTACAACAAAGGTGAGTATTCTTGGTAGCTTTCATTCTGTAATGAGTAGCTTATTATATGCTCTATGCTTTCTAGCTACAGTTAAACGGCTATAGTAAGACGTCTATACTATATACTTTCTAAAGATTTAGGATTGGTGCAACAAAGCTAATTTATTTTGGTGAGCTTTCTTTCTACAGTAACCAGTTTATTACATGCTTTATGTTTTCTAGCTATATTTGAACGGCTATAGTTGACCGGCTATTCTATATACAATATGCTTTCTAGAGACCTAGGATCTGTACAACAAAGGTGAGTATTCTTGGTAGCTTTCATTCTGTAATGAGTAGCTTATTATATGCTCTATGCTTTCTAGCTACAGTTAAACGGCTATAGTAAGACGTCTATACTATAGACTTTCTAAAGATTTAGGATTGGTGAAACAAAGCTAATTTTTTTTGGTGAGCTTTCTTTCTACAGTGACCAGTTTATTACATGCTTTATGTTTTCTAGCTATATTTGAACGGCTATAGTTAACCGGCTATTCTATATATAATATGCTTTCTAGAGACCTAGGATTTGTACAACAAAGGTGAGTATTCTTGGTAGCTTTCATTCTGTAATGAGTATCTTATTATATGCTCTATGCTTTCTAGCTACAGTTAAACGGCTATAGTAAGACGTCTATACTATATACTTTCTAAAGATTTAGGATTGGTGCAACAAAGCTAATTTTTTTTGGTGAGCTTTCTTTCTACAGTGACCTGTTTATTACATGCTTTATGTTTTCTAGCTATATTTGAACGGCTATAGTTGACCGGCTATTCTATATACAATATGCTTTCTAGAGACCTAGGATCTGTACAACAAAGGTGAGTATTCTTGGTAGCTTTCATTCTGTAATGAGTAGCTTATTATATGCTCTATGCTTTCTAGCTACAGTTAAACGGCTATAGTAAGACGTCTATACTATATACTTTCTAAAGATTTAGGATTGGTGCAACAAAGCTAATTTATTTTTGGTGAGCTTTCTTTCTACAGTGACCAGTTTATCACATGCTTTATGTCTTCTAGCTATATTTAATCGGCTATAGTTGACCGGCTATGCTATATACTACATGCTTTCTAGAGATCTAGGATTTGTGCAACAAAGGTGAGCTTTCTTGGTAGCTTTCATTCTGTAGTGAGTAGCTTATTATACTCTCTATGCTTTCTAGCTATAGTTAAACGGCTATAGTAAGACGTCTATACTATATACTTTCTAAAGATTTAGGATTGGTGCAACAAAGCTAATTTTTTTTGGTGAGCTTTCTTTCTGCAGTGACCAAATTATTACATGCTTTATGTTTTCTAGCTATATTTAATCGGCTATAGTTGACCGGCTATGCTATATACTATATGCTTTCTAGAGATCTAGGATTTGTGCAACAAAGGTGAGCTTTCTTGGTAGCTTTCATTCTGTAGTGAGTAGCTTATTATATTCTCTATGCTTTCTAGTTACAGTTAAACGGCTATAGTAAGACGTCTATACTATACACTTTCTAGAGATTTAGGATTGGTGAAACAAAGCTATTTTTTTTTTGGTGAGCTTTCTTTCTGCAGTGACCAAATTATTACATGCTTAATGTTTTCTAGCTATATTTAATCGGCTATAGTTGACCGGCTATGCTATATACAATATGCTTTCTAGAGACCTAGGATTTGTACAACAAAGGTGAGTATTCTTGGTAGCTTTCATTCTGTAATGAGTAGCTTATTATATGCTCTATGCTTTCTAGCTACAGTTAAACGGCTATAGTAAGAAGTCTATACTATATACTTTTTAAAGATTTAGGATTGGTGTAACAAAGCTAATTTTTTTTGGTGAGCTTTGTTTCTGCAGTGGCCAGTTTATTACATACTTTATGTTTTCTAGCTATATTTAATCGGCTATAGTTGACCGGCTATGCTATATACTACATGCTTTCTAGAGATCTAGGATTTGTGCAACAAAGGTGAGCTTTCTTGGTAGCTTTCATTCTGTAGTGAGTAGCTTATTATACTCTCTATGCTTTCTAGCTATAGTTAAACGGCTATAGTAAGACGTCTATACTATATACTTTCTAAAGATTTAGGATTGGTGCAACAAAGCTAATTTTTTTTGGTGAGCTTTCTTTCTGCAGAGACCAAATTATTACATGCTTTATGTTTTCTAGCTATATTTAATCGGCTATAGTTGACCGGCTATGCTATATACTATATGCTTTCTAGAGATCTAGGATTTGTGCAACAAAGGTGAGCTTTCTTGGTAGCTTTCATTCTGTAGTGAGTAGCTTATTATATTCTCTATGCTTTCTAGTTACAGTTAAATTGCTATAGTAAGACGTCTATACTATACACTTTCTAGAGATTTAGGATTGGTGAAACAAAGCTAATTTTTTTTTGGTGAGCTTTCTTTCTGCAGTGACCAAATTATTACATGCTTTATGTTTTCTAGCTATATTTAATCGGCTATAGTTGACCGGCTATGCTATATACTATATGCTTTCTAGTGATCTAGGATTTGTGCAACAAAGGTCAGCTTTCTTGGTAGCTTTCATTTTGTAGTGACTAGCTTATTATATGCTCTATGCTTTCTAGCTACAGTTAAATGGCTATAGTAAGACGTCTGTACTATATACTTAGTAGAGATTTAAGATTAGGGAAACGAAGCTGAGCTTTCTTGGTGAGCTTTCTATGTGTAGTGAGCAGCTTACTATATGCTAAGGAGAACAAAATACTTACTATCATGACTGCAGGGGCTAAGAACACCCAAGAAATATAAAAGAACTTGTTTGGCCTTCTTCCAGTCATTTCATAAATACAACTGCAGAATTTATCCCCTCCAAAAATCCAAGAAATTGCAATGGTTTGAAAGAAACACACCCACAAAATAGACATACCACTTGCTGAATAGAAATCCATCAATTGGAATACATAAGCTCCACCCTATGAATAAAAATGGTTATCAATCTTTGGTTATCTAAATGGTGATAAAATGGTTATCTAAATCTATATTCTGTTAACGTTTAAAATCGCTCAGCTCTATGAATTAGCTTACACAGGAATTTCTTCTAGGGAGGGAGTGGCCTTATATTTCAGGAGGGGGTGGGCTATAATTTAAAAAAAAATCAGGAAGGATTAGAGAATTGTGTTCGAAATAATTCTTACTCTTAAAATGCTTTCAGTCAAAAAATTGAATAAATTAAAAATAACACTAAATCACATTAATTACAATAAAAATTACAAGAATTAGCTTCAACTTTAGCAAAAAATTAGCTTACATTAATTTATCTTCAAAGAAAGAACAGGTGAAACAAGTCAAAATCAGTAATCTTATTTTAATGCCCGCTCCTCCGTCCCTTTCCCCCTCTCTCTATTTTATTTTGCCGTAATTTTTCTTCAATCTTAAAACATTGTTAAGAACCTTAAACTATGTAAACGCATAAAGTTACGACTGGAAATATTATTTTGCTATCATTTTAGGTTTTTTTTCCATCGGTAAGGAATGTTTAATAAATCAACACTAGTAATCCTGTTTTAATGCTTACTCCTCCTTCCATTTCCCTCTTTCTTTCTCTTCTGATTTAATTTTGTTCTTAGAACAGTTTAAAAAGCTTAAACTCTGTAAGATCTATAAACCATGACTGAAAATTTTCTGTTCCTATTATTTTGTTGTTTTTCTTTTTCCTTAGAAAAGCCCGGTTTAATAAGCCAACATTAGCAATTCTGTTTTATTGCCCACTCATACCTCCCTCTCCTTCTCCGTCTTTCTCTTCTTCTTTCTCTTCTAATTCAACTTTGTTCCTAAAATAATTTTAAGAATCTAAAACTATATAAGAACCTGAAACTAGAATGTAAATTTTCTTTTGCTATAATTTCTTTTTTCATAGAAAAGTAAGGTCTAACAAATCAGCATTAGTAATCTTGTTTTAATGCCCACTCCTCCCTTCCCTGTCTCTCTCTCTTTTTTTCTCTCTTAATTCAACTTTGCTCGTGCAACACGTTTAACAAGTTAAAACTATTAAAATCTTAAAACTATGACTGCAAATTCTCTTTTGCTATCATTTTGTTTTTTTCCTTAGAAAAGCCCGGTTTAATAAATCAACATTAGCAATTCTGTTTTAATGCCCACTCATCCCTCCCTCTCCTTCTCCGTCTTTCTCTTATTCTTTCTCTTCTAATTCAACTTTCTTCCTAAAATAATTTTAAGAATCTAAAACTATATCAGAGCTTAAAACTAGAATGTAAATTTTCTTTTGCTATAATTTCTATTTTCATTGAAAAGTAAGATCTAGAAACTCAGCTTTCTTAATCTTGTTTTAATGCCCACTCCTACCTTCCCTCTCTCTCTTAATTCAACTTTGCTCGTGCCCTTAGAAAAGCCCGGTTTAATACACCAACATTAGCAATTCTGTTTTAATGCCCACTCATCCCTCCCTCTCCTTCTCCGTCTTTCTCTTATTCTTTCTCTTCTAATTCAACTTTGTTCCTAAAATAATTTAAGAATCTAAAACTATATAAGAGCTTAAAACTAGAATGTAAATTTTCTTTTGTTATAATTTCTTTTTTCATAGAAAAGTAAGGTCTAGCAAGTCAGCATTAGTAATCTTGTTTAAATGCCCACTCCTCCCTTCCCCCTCTCTCTCTCTCTCTCTTTTTTCTCTCTTAATTCAACTTTGCTCGTGCAACACGTTTAACAAGTTAAAACTATTAAAATCTTAAAACTATGACCGCAAATTCTCTTTTGCTATCATTTTTTTCCCTTAGAAAAGCCCGGTTTAATACACCAACATTAGCAATTCTGTTTTAATGCCCACTCATCCCTCCCTCTCCTTCTCCGTCTTTCTCTTATTCTTTCTCTTCTAATTCAAATTTGCCCCTAAAAATAATTTTAAGAATCTAAAACTATATAAGAGCTTAAAACTAGAATGGAAATTTTCTTTTGCTATAATTTCTTTTTTCATAGAAAAGTAAGATCTAACAAGTCAGCATTAGTAATCTTAATTTAATGCCCACTCCTGCCTTCTCTCTCTTTCTCTTTTTTCTCTCTCTTAATTCAACGTTGCTCGTGCAACACGTTTAACATAGTAAGACTATGTTAAATCTTAAAATTATGACTAAGAATTTTCTGTTGCTATCATTTTTTTCCTTAGAAAAGTCCGGTTTAACAAGCCAACATTAGCGATTTATTTTAAGGCCTACTCCTCCCTCCCTCCATTTTCTCTTTCTCTCTCATTCTCTCTCTTCTAATTCAACTTCGTTCTTAAAATACTTTTAAGAATCTTAGAATTTGCAAGAGCTTAAAATTATGGTAGTAAATTCTCTTTTGCCATCGTTTTTTTGTTTTCTTAGACAAAAGGCAGGCTTAACAAGTCAACATTAATATTCATATTTTAATGCCTACTCCTCTTTCCCTCCTCCCCCTCTCTCTATTTTCTCTCTTATGTAAATTTTCTTCAATCTTGAAATTATTTTAAGAGCTTAAAATTATGACTGAGAACTTTCTTTTTCTATTGTTTTATCTTTTTTTTTAATATAAAAAGCAGGTTAAACAAGTCAACATTAGTAATTCTGTTTTCTATACAATTTCGAAAAAGTTATGACAGCTTTGCCTCTCACAGAGACTATCTGTCGTGGATTTACTCGAATTAGCCATGGCTCTCAAGCTTTTCGTCACTTCTACCAATTTGATTTTAATTCCAAGAACCTTTTCTTCTCTCTCTTTTTCTCTCTCCTATAATCCATTTTGTTTGTTAACACTTGTAATAACCTTAAGCTTTTAAAAGCTTCTAACTATGAATGGAATTTACTTTTGCCCTCATTTATTTTACTCACCTTTGTGACCATGGGAAGTCCTAGAATAAACATTGCAAAAACGCAGCATAGGGTAAATTTCCGCCTATGAGGTCGAAGAAGATTAGGCCAATAGTCAACCAGTCCGGTCACAAATGATTCAACATTACAAAACTCACTGTCTATTCCCAGAATCTGAAAACATGTAAAGTTATAACTAGTTATATGCGATTGTTTAAGGCTTATACTGAAATAATAATCAGAATAATGTACAAGCAATGCATGACGGGGGAATTGAGAATAGACTGAATGTAACAGGATAAATAATTAAGAAAAGTCAGAGATAATTTTAGTGGTTAAGATAAAAAAAAGAACATAATAAAAGGAAGAAAAATAACATCAAGAAATGAATAGGAAAAGGAAGAACAGACATAAATTAGAAGAGGAATATTGAAGCAAGGACGAAAAAAGAACAGTTTTCAAGGCGAAGTACAATTTAAATCAGGAGAAATGATGAACGATTGTATCAACTGATATCAATAAAAATCAGTTTGTAATGAATTATTTATTTATTTATAAAAGATTATGGAACAAATATTGGCTAAGATAGAAACTTACACGTTTTAGTTTAAATGTATCAAAAAGATTTCTTAAAGTTTGATTTCTCAATAAATATGGATTTTTCAAGTCATCAATAAAAAAAGAACTTTCCGAAAAAGAAGTTTTTCAAAGAAAAGTAAGGGCCATTTTAAACTTCAAATCGCCAGATACAAATATCTGTTAAATTCAAACTCAAAAACACCAGAAATTACTATTAAAGAACAAATGAAACCTAAAACGAACAGAAAATAAATAAACAATAATAGCCAAAAAAAACATACAACAAGTAATAATATAAATGGATAAATAAATCTTAAAGCGAATAATGCTTAAACTGAATATGAAAATCAAACATAAAATGAACAAAAAAATATTTTGCTATTGAAGCATAAATGAAACCCAAAACGAACAGAAATTCAATAAACAATCAATAAAAACAAACATACAATAGATACTAATATAAATGAATAAATAAACCTTAAAATGAGTGAAACTTAAATTGAATATGCAAATCAAGCTTGAAACGAACAAAAATAATTACAAACAAGAGTTTGGGTATGAACTCCTTCTCTCATTGTAAAAGTCTAAAACCTACTGCGTCATTGCCGCCGTACTGAAAATAAAAAAAAAACAAGTTCTTTCAACTTAAAGTAAGGAGAAATATTAAAACTTAAAACGAACAGAAATTATTACGTATATAAAGGGGGTTACCCCCTCCTCAAATCCTCGCTCTTTAGTAGCGAAGAGTTAGTTTTTCTCGCTCTTTAGTTTTTTAATACTTAAAAAAAAAGTGTCTTATTGTTCTAATTAAACGGCCGCTGTGTTTCAGGAGTAATTCTTAAAGAATTGGGACAAAATTCAAACTTTAGAGTAAAGGGCGAGGTGTTGAGGAGGGGGCAACCCTCTTTATATACGAAATAATTTCGGTTCGCTTTAAGTTTTGATGTTTCTCCTTACTTTCAGTTGAAAAAACTTGTTTTTTTAATTTAATTTCTGATCGTTGTTAAATAATTCCAGGAAATCTGGCCCCACCTCCACGGAGAAACCCCTCCCCGCGAGAAAATCCTCTAGACAATTCACCCCGGTGGCAAATTTCTCCCTGACAATAACCCCCTAACCACTCCGCGCGTACAATTGAAACAGAAAAGAGAAAGCAAGACATATAAAAGAAATTTGTATAAGAATTCTGGCCAATTAACTCAGTTTATAATTTCCCCTGACAAGGACAATCCCTGGGAACTTCCCTCCCCATGGAAATTTTCCCGTGGAAAAAATCCCAGCAGAAAATATGCCCCCCCCCCCCAACCGATAATGTATGCATACATCCCAATAAAAAATACTATGCGCAAACAATGAGCAAATTTATAACTTAAAGACCTTTCCCCTGGGGTTTTTGAGGGTCAAGTTATACATGCAGGCATATTTATTGGGCCTTTCAACTATGGTGAACAAAATGGCCATCTCAAAATGTTGATCGGACGATTTTCATCGGAAATGCTACTGCGTCATTGGCGCTTCACTGAAAACGAATTATATTACAGATATTTTCTTTATCAGTAAAATTACTGTGAAAATAAAATCACAGTGAAATAAAATCTTGAACAGATGGCTCGTTCAACAATTAATATCATTATATATCAAGTATTCAATCTGATTTTGTTTATACTTTCCAATACTGTTCAGGACGCATATAATTTTCAGTAAAGCGCCAATGACGCAGTATGTTTTACAGACTTTTATAGTGAGAGAAGGAGGCGATACCCGATCTCTTGTTTGTAGTAATTTTTGTTCGTTTCAAGCTTGATTTGCATATTCAGTTTAAGTTTAACTCGTTTTAAGATTTATTTATTCATTTCTTAGTATCTATTGCATGTTTGTTTACATTGATTGTTTATTTAAATTCTGTTCCTTTTGGGTTAGGGAAAAAAGTGCAAATGGGGGAGCTAATCGCACTTCGATCTCTTTTGACTCTTTGAAAGTGAACTAGAACTTTCAATTTTCAATAAAATGATACCTCTCTGAAGTTTATACGAGCATCCATTCTATAAGAACCACATATTCCCCCAGATCATAACTCAGAACGCCTGTTCCCCGGCCCTTGGGGGCTCTGTCGACCCCAAAGTTTTAATATCCGATGTTTGAACTATTTTTACCAAAATGGTTTCCTTAAAATTTTTATCGGATAGGTTTGGGGAAAAAAGGCGTGGAGGAGGGAGGGGCTAGTTGCCCCTCCCTCCTCTCTTTTGACTCTGAGATAGTGAACTAGAACTTTTAACCTCCAATCAAACGAGCCCTCTCTGAAGTTTATACGAGTATCCCTTTAATAAGAACCCTATACGCCCCAGGACATAATTTACAACGCCTGCCCCTTGGTCCTAGGAGGGTTATGCCGACACCGGATTTTTTGTTGTCTAACTTGTGAACTATTTAAAAAAAATGGTTATCTCAAAATTTGTAGCGGATGGGTTTAACTTAGGATATAACTTACAACGCCTGCCCTCTGGTCCCTGGGGGGTTGTGTCGACACCGGAGTTTTTGTTGTCTAACTTGTGAACAATTTTAAAAAATGGCTATTTCAAAATATGTAGCGGATGGGTTTGGGAAAAAATGGCTTGAGGGGCTAGTTACCCTCCAATCTCTTTTGACTCTCAAAAACTGAGCTAGAACTTTTAATTTTCAATCAAATGAGCCCTCTAGGAAGTTTTTACGAGCATCCCTTCCATACGAACCATATATGCCACCAAGGTATAACCGACAACGCCTGCCCTCGAGCCCTGGGAGGTTGTGTCGACCCCGGAGTTTTTTATATGATCTTTGAACTATTTTAAAAAAATTGGCTATCTCATGTTTCTTATTGAATGGGTTTGAGAATATAAGGCGTGTCGGGGGGTGGGAGGTTGGGGTGTTGGATTGATAGTTGCCCCCCATCTCTTTTAACTCTTAAAAAGTGAACCAGAACTTTCAATTTCCAATCAAATGAGCCCTCTTTGAAGTTTATACCACCATTCCTTCCATAAAAACCAAATATGTCCCCAGAGCATCACTTAGAACGCCCGCCCCCGAGCCCAGGGGGGTTTTGTCAATACCGGAGCTTTTGTTATATCATCTTTGAACTATTTTTAACAAAATACCTATCTCAAAATTTTTATTGGGTAAATTTGGGAAAAAAGGACGTGGGGAAGAGGGCTGGTTACCCTCTGATCTCTTTTTACTTTTAAAAAGTGAACTAGACTCTTAAAAGAGAGACTCTTAGTCACTAGACTCTAGCGACTCTTAAAAGAGAGCTCATTTGAATTCCCAATTAAATGAGCTCTCTCTGAAGTTTATACAAGCATTCCTTCTATAAGAACCTTATATGCCCCCAGGGTATAACTTACAACGACTACCTTCGGGCCCTGGGGGGGGGGTCGACATCGTATTTTTTGTGATATGATCTTTGGATTATTTTTAACAACATGGCTATCTCAAAATTTTTTATCAGATGCAATTAGGAAAAAACGGCATTTTTTATCAGATGCAATTAGGAAAAAAGGGGCATGGGAGAAAGGGGGCCTAGTTACCCTTCAATTACTTTTTACTTTTAAAAAGGGCACTAGAACTATCGATTCCCAATCAAAAGAACCCCCTCCGAAGTTTGTGTGACGACCTCTTCCATATGAAGTGCCTCTGGGGAAAAAAATATTAAAACATTGGAGCCGTATGGCCTATAATATAGGCAATACTACAGCGTTGCCTCTGATAGGAGATTTTAGTATGCTATACTTTTCCAGTAGTGTTTGTAAGATAATTTCAAAAACTCAAAAGGTCTCGCTGTTTCCTTCCGCAGAACGTCGTCTGAACAGCAGGGGGCTGACTCTTGTTTTCATAAATCAACAGGAAAACCTTGGCAGGTCTACGCCAGAAATTAGCTAATTTTGCTGTCTGGAGCTTGTTACAATGTTTTCTGACGTCTGTTACATTGAGTCTTACTTACCCTAGCAAAGGCTTATTCTTCACTCACCCTTAGTTAAGGGGAATCGTCTGATGAAACAACATTACAATAGCAATTACCATGCCATTATTCTGATTCACAGCTTTACTTCCCACTCGTCAATGCAATAGTGATTACCAGAATCCTTTGGGAAACTCGAGTCGTGTAATCAATTACTGAAAGCCCTTCAAGATTGGACGTTAAGAAAATCTGTTTTTCTCCTAAAGTATAGGCTAAATCTGAGAGGGGAGAGAAAGGTAGCTATTTTGTTTGGTTTGGTTTGTTTAGTTGTGTTTGTACATTGTGGTTATGCTACAATGTCATTACACTGTGATTACAATGTTAATAATCACAATATTTTATTTGGTTAATCACAACTGCATTGTTGTGATGGTAATCCAAGCTTCTCTTTGTTTCAACTTCTGTTTATTTCGAGTTTAAATTGAGTTTACTTGTTTTTCTTTGAGTTTACTCGATTTTAATGTTTACTCGTTTTAGGATTTATCTATATTGAACAGAATTAAATTTATTTATATCCCGTTGTAAACTAAATAACAAACGGAGTATAAGAGAAGAAAAAGACAGAAAAGAAAAAGACGGAAAATGGCAAATGAAACAAAATTAAAGTTCGTAACATAAGCAGACAAGCACACTAATTACCCAAATATCGCTGAGGAGATATTTAGCATACCAGAGATAAATTTGCCATAGTTGTTCTATTTCCATTGTCAAGATGGTACGCCGAAAAGGTGCAAGGTACAAAAACAATGGAAATGCATATGCGTTGTAAAATTTAGCTAGTAGCGGGCAATTAAAACAAAGTTTGTTAGATATTATGCTGCCGTAGGCACTGGACGTCTGGTGCTGGAAATGACAGATGAGCAACCGATATTTCGTCAAGATCAGCTTTAAATCCTTCGAAAACTGGGCCCAAGATGAATAGCACGACTTTTTCTCAAATGCCAGTACCATTCGGCCGGGTTTGAAAACATCATCCGCATAAGCAACAACATATACATCTATTCCTGTTAATACACAAGAGGAAACTGCTTGGGACTTTTGGTCCAAAATATAGTTAGTAAACTTGATTGAAGTAAAGGCACTTTGCCTTACACCACCGCGAACAGGATGACTGTCTCTGTAATCATTCCATCAGGCAAATTAACTATGACGATTACATGAGTATACACATCATACAAAGTACGAATAACACAAGTACAGACCCCGTATGATAGATTTCAGTAAGGATATGCGCGGGAATTATACAGTCACAAGCTCGGCTGACATTATGGCTCCCTAGAACAAGTGAATCTCCCAGTTTGTCAGCATCAATAAAAACGGATGAGAGTGCTGTCAGTGCATGAGTCTATCCTATTCCTTCATGGAGCTCTAATTGATATGGGGTTATATATTATTTGTCAAATAATTCAGGCATTATTAACTTCTCAAAAATTTTACAAAACGTTATAGCTGCCGCTATTGCCGGGTATGATGAACATTCTTTAAAGGCTTTATTATTTTTAGGGACTCTTTAAAGGCTTTATTATTTTTAGGGACATCTTTGTGTTTGATATCGTACTTTATATTATTAATATGATTAAATTTTGATGAATTTCCAATCAAGGTTTTACTGATATATTGATTAAACAGAAATTTATTGATAATATACTGCTCCTGAGCAAATGTTAAACATAATATGCATACATGAAAATGGAATAAGAGAATAAATACATATGGAAGAATCATTACACTCTCTTTATTTCTGCCTCTTTTGAAATAGTGAGATAATAACTTAATTTAAAAAACTAATTAAATAAAATAAACAAATAAAACAAAACAAAAAAAAGATAATAAACTAATTAAAAAAAAACCAGTAATCTGTAGATAATGTGCTCGAAAGAGTCTTCCAGAAAGAATATGCTAAAGATTATGAATAAATGAAAAAAAAAAAATCAAGAATCACTAAGCATTCTTTATTTCTGCCTCTTTAAACTCTTTTATTTGTTGCTGTAACATTAGCGTTTTCTAGATGAAGTGTGAAAAAGATCTCATTCTGACAACTTGGATACGCATAATGTCTTCTGATTGAGTTCATAATCCCTCTTAATATTCCCTGAAAGTAAACTCAAAACGACCAGAAATTATTATAAAAAATGAATGAAACCCAAAACGAACAGAAATCAAATAAACAATCATAGCAAAAAAATATACAACAGGTCCTAACATAAATGAATAAATAAATCTTAAAACGAGTAAAACTTAAACCAAATATGCAAATCAAGCTTAAAACGAGAAAAAATATTCTACGATTGAAGCATAAATGAAATCCAAAACGAACAGGAATTAAATACACAATCATAGTAAACAAACATACAATAGGTACTAATACAAATGAATAAATAAATCTTGCAACGGGTGAAACTTAAATTGAATATGCATATCAAGCTTGAAACGAACAAAAATGATTACAAACAAGAATTCGGATTTTAACTCCTTCTCTCACTGTAAAAGTCTAAATCCTACTGCGTCATTGGCGATTTACTGAAAACTATATGTGTCTTGAAAAGTACAAATAAAATCGGAATGAATACTTGATATATAATGAAATTAATTGTTGAAAGATCATCGGTTTAAGTTTTTATTTGACAATAATGTTCATTTTCAATGCTGTAAAAACTGGAAAAGAAAATACTTGTAATATAATTCGTTTTTCAGTGAAGCGCAAATGACGCAGTAGGCTTTAGACTTTCACAGTTAGGGAAGGGGACCGTATCCAAACTCTTGTTAGTAGTGCTATTTTTCTTGAACAGTCTTGGATAGAACTAATAAAATTAAACTGAATATTTGATATACAATTATATTAATTGCTAAAAGCTCATCAGTTCAAAATTAATTTTACTGTAATTTATATGTTTATTTTCAATTTTGCAATAAGTATGCAAAAGATTGATGGCATAAGTATGCCAGATCTTTCTTTTCTTCTGGCAAAAAATGGAAAATTCCACATTTTTGTAGATAGTAGCTTGAAACCTCTACAGTATGGTTCTCTGATACGCTGAATATGATGGTGTGATTTTTATTAAGGTTCTATAACTTTTAGGGGGTCCTTCCCCCATTTTTCGAAAATCAGCCAAATTTTCTCAGGCGCGTAACTTTTGATGGGTAAGATTAAACTTGATGAAACTTATATATTTGAAATCAAAATTAAGATCTGATTCGTCAGTTCGTTACCACGAACTGTTTGAAAGACATTCTTTGCATCCCGGCTGTAAAAAGGGTGTTTCTGCAACATCTCAAGTACGGGTAATGATATATAGTCAACAATTATAGAGAATGTAGCTTCATGTGCATCCAGTTTGTCAAAATTCTTGCGTGCGATATCTGAGGATCAGTAAAGGCATTAAGTCGAAATCCTTAGGGAATGTTGGAGAGCATCTTACAATAAACTAAAAATAATATTCTCAAAAGATTTTGTGTCGAATATCAGAGGCAAAGCTATAGTGTTGCCTATAGTAAAGGCCACAAGGCTCCAATGTTTTGTTATTTATTATTATTATTTTTCCCAGAGGAACTTTATATGGAAGGGGTGGTCGTATTAACTTTGGAGGGGGCTCATTCGATTGAAAACCACAAGTTCTAGGGCTCGTTATGAGAGCAAAAATGAAATAAAAGGCAACTAGCCATCCCCCCCCCCTATACCTTTTCCCCCAAATGCATCCAACAAAAATTTTGAGATAGCTATTTTGTTGAAAAATAGTTCAAAGATCATATAACAAAAACTCCAGGGTTGAAAGAAACCCCCGGGGCAGGCTTTGCAAGTTGTATCCTGGGGGCATAAATGGTTTTTATGGAAGGGGTGCTCGTATAAACCTCACAGGGGGGTCATTTGATTGGAAATCGAAAATTCTAGTTCAGTTTTAAGAGTCAAAAGATATCGGAGGGCAACTAGCCCTTCCCATACCCTTTTGTCCCCAAACCCATTCGATAAAAATTTTGAGATAGCCATTTTGTTAAAGATAGTTCAAACATCAGTTAAAAAAACTCCGGGGTCGACACAACCCCTGAGAGCCCTGGGGCAAGTGTCTTAATTTATGCTACGGGGACTTTTATGCAATGGGGTGGTCGTATAAACTTCAGAGGTGGCTCACTTGATTAGAAATCGAAAGTTCTAGTTACCTTTTTATGAGTCAAAAGTGATCAAAGTGCATCTACCCCCTCCCCCTCCCTCCACACTCTCTTTTCCCCAAATGAACCGATCAAAATTTTGAGATAGTCAGTTTGTTTGAAATAGTCCAACAATCAAACAGAAAAACTTTGGGGTCAACCTAACACCCCCCCCCCCTCCCAGAGCACAGGAAAGGTTTGGAACTTATGCCCCGGGGGCATATAAAGTTTTTTTTTTATGAAAGTGCTGATCGTATAAACTTCAGAGGGGACTCAAGTGATTAGAAAGGGAAAGTTCTAATTCCCTTATTAAGAGTCAAACTGATCCGATGGCAATCAGCCCACTCCCCCGCCCCTTCTAACCCTCTTTTCCCCAAATATGTCCCATTGAATTTTTTATAAAGCCATTTTGTTCAAAACAGACCAACGATCGTATAACAAAACCTCGGATAACACAGCCCACCAGAACCCAGGGACAAGTGTTGTAAATTATGCCCCAGGAGCATGTAAGGAGCATACAAGTCTACTCTTATGGAAGGGATGGTAGTATAAACTTTAAAGGGGCTCAATCGATTGTAAATCAGAATTTCTAGAGCCCTTGTTAAGAGTCAAAGGTGACTGGAGGACAGTTAGCCCCCCACTCCCTCCCAAGGCCCTTTTTCCCATTTGCATCCGATAAAAATTTTGAGATAGCTGTTTTGTTCAAAATAGTTTAAAGATCAAATAGCAAAAACTCAGGGGTCGACACAACCCCCAAGAGCCCGGGCGCAAGTTTTGTAAGATATGCCCCGAGGGTACATAAGGTTTATGGAAGGGGTGGTCGTATAAACTTCAGAGATGGCTCATTTTATTGGAAATTGAAAGCTCTAGTTACTTTTCTAAGATTCATCAAAAGTGAGCGGGGGGTATCCACCCCCCCCCCCCACACCCTCTTTCCCCCAAATACATTCGATCAAAATTTTGTGATGGCCATTATGTTTGAAGTAGTCCAACGATCAGATGAAAAAACTTTAGGGTAAACATACCCCCCCCCCCCCAGAGCCCGGGGGAAGGGTTGCAACTTATGCCCAGCGGGTATATAAGGTTTTCTTATGGAAGAGGTGGTCGTATAAACATCGGAACTCAAATGATTAGAAATTGAAAGTTCTAATTCCCTTTTAAAGAGTGAAAATTGATCCGGTGGCAAGCCTCCCCCCACCAAACCTAAGGCCCTGTGGCTCCAATGTTTAATTTTTCCCAGAGGCACTCAATATGGAAGGGATGGTCGTATAAAGTTCGGAATGGGCTCATTCAATTGGAAGTCGGAAGTCATAGTGTCCTTTTTAAGATTAAAAAGTGATCGGAGGGCAAATAGCCCCCCACTCCCTTTTTTCCCAAATGTATTTGTTAAAATTTTTAAAATAGTTCAAAGATCAGATAAAAAAATCTAATATCGACACAATCCCCCAGGGCTCAGGCGCAGGTGTCGCCTGGGGGCATATATGATTGTTATTGAAGGGGTGCTGAAATAAACTTCAGAGGGGGCTTATTTGATTGGAGATTAAAAGCTGTAGTCCACTTCTTAAGAGTCAAAAGTGATCGGAGGGCAAAGAGCCCCCCCACGCCCTTTTTTCCCAAATGTATCTGTTACAAATTTAAAAAATAGTTCAAAGATCAGATAAAAAATCCCGTATCGACACAACCCCCCAGGGCTCAGGCGCAGGTGTCGCCTGGGGGCATATATGATTGTTATTGAAGGGGTGCTGAAATAAACTTCAGAGGGGGCTTATTTGATTGGAGATTAAAAGCTCTAGTTCACTTCTTAAGAATCAAAAGTGATTGGATGGCAACTGTCTCCCCCCCCCCATGCCCTATTTCCCCAAGCCCATCCGATAAAAATTTTGAGATAGCCATTTTGTTAAATATAGCTCAATCATCAGACAACAAAAACTCCGGGCTTGACACAACTCCCCAGAACCCAGGGGCAAGTGTTCTAAGTTATGCCCCGGGGGCATATAAGGCTTTTATGTAAGAAGTGGCGGTATAAGCTTCAGAATTAGCTTCTTTGATTGGAAATTGAATATGCTTGCTACCTTTTTAAGATTCAAAAGTGATTGGAAGGTATCTATCCTCCCTCCCCCTCTCACACACACTCGCACACGCACACATCCTCTTTTCCTTAAATGCATCCAATCAATTTGAGATAACCATTTTCTTTGAAATAGTCCAACAATCTGATAACGAAGATTTTGGGGTGAAATTACCCCCTAGAGCCCGACGGAAGGGTTGCAACTTATGCCCGGGGGCATATAAGGTTTTTATGGAAGAGGCAAACTTCGAAGGGGACTCAAATGACAAGAAATTTAAAGTTCTAGTTCCCTTTTTGAGAGTCAAAAGTGATCCAATTGAATTTTTTAGAATTTCATATATTCATTTTATCCAAAATAGACCAAAGATTATATAATAAAAACTTGGGGGCTCACACAACACCCCAGAAATTCATTGGGCAGATGTTGCAAATTATGCCCCGGGGTGGAAATAAGGTTTTTATGGAAAGATTGGTCGTTTAAACTTCTGAGGGAGCTCTTTCTACTTGAGATTGAAAGTTTTAGTTCCCTTTTTAAGAGTCAAAAGGGAACAGTGGTAACTAATTGAACGGAAATAATTGACAGTCAAAAGGGAACGGTGATTGACATAGACACAGACATAGACATTTTTTTTTTGTCTATGTCTATGTCAACTCAAGCAAGGATGGATAAAAGGGAAACTCATATTTTTTGATAAGAATGGCAGAAAATGTTGAAAAACATTCAACTTGACAGTGTTGCATCGGGAAAAAATTAATTTGCATCAACAGGCAACCGAATAGTTACAAAGAAAAGTTAATAATAAGCTGCCAAAACGTTTTTGGGATCAAGTGGCATTAGGGCCATAAAAAGATACTATTAATGACTCTCCGAATAACTTGAGGTTTTGTATGAACTTGAAACCAAATTTAAGGCTTCAACTGTTTGATACTTATTTACGTTTTTTTCAGTAGCCCAGTCCCGTTTTTCATCCACATTATAATTTTGGACAAAATTATCATTTTACATAAAACAAATGTCATTAAAACGAGAAAAACCCTTTAAAGATGAGAAAATACAGTGATAAACGCTCATCACGACTTTTTCGCAAGGAAAGTACAACAATAAATGTTAGCCAGGAATTAGATATGAATTTGACATTTTTTTCCCGAGAGTACCTTTTAAAGATTAAATAATAGCCCCTAGGAAAAGAAGTGTTGGGTCCCTTTGGTCATTGGAATTTATTTATATCTGGGATATGTCCCTAGGAAGCCTAGGGCAGGTCTATCTGCAACGAAACATAGAAAATAATCATGACAGAGCAACAATTCTAGTATTAAACTGAGGTTTACTTTTTCATTTAACTACTGTCTGATGGCAGTTTGACCATTGAACCTGATAAAAACGAAGTGGGATCTAAACTTAGCTGAGAATATTCTGGCTTCAAAATATGGGTCAGAACCAATCATTTCAACAAAAATTTTGCCACATCATTTTGAGTTTAGTTTAAATTCAAAATCTTAGCAAACTTTGACTGCAAACACCCTTGGTGACGATTTAAATTAATATTCTTTTATTTTAAGCTCCTTCTATTTTCAACTTTAAATAATTTTCTAAATAACTAATTGAACTTCTTTGATACTTCTTTGATACTTCTTTGATACTAATTGAACTAATTGAACTTCTTTGATACTACTAGTGTGCTACTGCTAACAAGTCACTGTAACATCGAGCTTTTATTTGTATAGCTTTCCATACGATAAATAAAAATTTTAGGACTTCATCTACAATGTTTTCAGTTTAATAATTATCATTATGCTATGTAATACTGAGGCTAACTAACACATTTTTAATTTTACAAATCCTTTTAGTTTCCAAAATTCCCTAAATAATTGATTATCTTTGCTCTCTACTACAACTATTAACAACATATTCCGCTACCAACAGAACTTAATCTACACAAAAACTTCGGAAATTTCATCTGGAGCATATATTAATCTAATTAGTAATATAATTCTAAATAATACACGGGCAGTTAAAGGAAACTAAAAAACTTTTCTTACCAAGAGCATGACAAAAAAGATGATGGCCCATGCTGGGGATCCAGGAAGTTTTAATACGACCTCTGGATACGTTAAGAAGACCAAACCAGGTCCACTTTTGACAACATCACTTACTGTGCTTCCTTGAGTTAGAGCAATGTGACCAAGAATTGAGAATGTGACGCAACCAGCAAGTAAACTTGTGAGTGTGTTTACAAAACAAGTAATGACTGCATCTCTAAAAAATAAAGTATAATAAAGTATTAATTGTTTTAAGCTTTCATGAACTATGTTATGGCTGAAATGATATCCACTTCCTGGAGCAATTCTAGTTAACATAGTATAACTTTAGGTATTACTGCATGAATGGACTTATGTGTATAAACAAACAGACGAAACATAAAATCTTGCTTTCTTTTTATTATTTTTTTTCTAACAAATTCAATCCTATATGTTTTTAAGCGTCACCCTGAAATATTCATATTCCATTTTTTGATTATTCTGAGACATTAGTGCATATTCTCCATGCGGTTCCGACTAGACCACGGCACCACGCCAGCGCATCGACCGAGCGCCGGAAACGAGAGGCCCGGTTGATCGCCGCCGAAGTGTTGCAACGTCGCCGGCGCACCGCACACACGCCGCCACCGGCAGAGGTGGTGATGTTCAGCTAAATTTGAATTAATTTTGCGGCAATTCTTTATTACGTCAACCGCGAAGTCCGAGGTTTTCTTTTCTCTTATGATTAAGTATTTCGATTTTCTTGATTAGAAATCAAGCTTGCACTATCCCCAAATTTTCGGGGATTTCTCTCAAAATCTATGTGTCACCCCCCAAAAAAATTTGGTTCCCCGAATCACCAAAAATCAGCCAATTACGGTGCAACCCCCAATGATGTATCTATAGTGACTATCCCTGCCAAATACGTATTACTTTGTATACAATAGTTCTTCACTACTCTCTTGTTCGTTAATTTTCGTCTCTTGTATTACTTCGCACATAAACCAGAAAGATACAATTACAATACACACGATTCTTCATATGTTGACAAATGTATCGTCATTATAAAATTACATAATTTTTTTTTTTAATGAAAGTAAGGAGTGACATTAAAACTTAAAACGAACAGAAATTATTCCGTATATGAATGGGGATGTCCCCTCCTCAATGCCTCGCTCTTTATGATAAAGTTTTTTTTATGGTTTTAAAAAATAGAGCGGTGAAAAAGAGTCAAACTTTAGCGTACAGAGCTAGGCGTTGAGGAGGGGACAGTCCCTTTCATATACGGAATAATTGCTGTTCGTTTTAAGTTTTAATGTCGCTTGTTACTTTCAGTTAAAAAAAACTTGTTTTTTATTTAATTTCTGAACTTTTTCAACTAATACAGGTTCGATTTTGGCTCACCGTGCATGAAAACGTAAAACATAATTTACAAATTAATTTTGGCAGATTTATTCCGGATATGAAGGGTCGCCCCCTCCTCAATATCTGGCTCTATACGCTAAAGCTGTTAGCACTTTTAAAAAGATTCCTATTCTAATTAAACAGCCCCCGTGTTTCTTTTTTAGTAAACAGTCAAACTTTATCGTAAAGAATAAGCTATTGAGGAGGGGACAATCCTTCATATATGGCATAACTTTTATTCGTTTTTCAAATAATGCCGGTAAATCTGGCTCACCTACTATGAAATATACCCCCTCCCCCTCCCCCTGTATAGCAACAAGGAGATCAATCCACTGTGCAACCATATGGCTAGCCTGACATCCTGAAATTGTAAATGAATTGGAAATTGTTACTCCAGATTGGTACTCGACGACAATTTTCATAACTTAGATTGTCAGTTAGAAAATCAAATTTTCTTAGAAAAACCCTTTAGTACTTTTTCCTTTTGGAAGAACCGACTGTTCTGTTTTCAATATTAGAACTTACGAATACGTTCTAAAAAAACACAAGTTATATTAAAAGAGGTTCCAAAAGGATCGATTTATCAAGTTTATTTCAGAACTACTTTGAATTTAAATTAGTAGACAAACTCTTCTCCCCCAGGGACAATTCTCCTAGATAGCAAAATGAGTTTCTGCAGTAGCAACGCTCATCAAAATTAAGTAGCTATTGTTATATTAGTATTACTGGGTTTTTTTTTCTTTTTTTTTTGTACCAGAAGCAGTAATGGTTTAAAACTTGACGTATTTTATGCTTGGACTGATAAAAAGTTACATTACCAAGGACATTAAAATGACCCCCCCCCCCCCCGCCATATCTAACTTAGGTGTCTCTATACTTAAAAATATGGTTTTCAAAGAATTTTTCTTTTAGTTAAACTAAGATTTTGAGGTTTTTAGGACAGTGTCATATTTGTGTCAGTATTACTACGTTGAACCAAGAATATAATTAATAAAAATTTCTTAGTTGAATTTGATATTAATTTCCGCTATGCTCTATTACTTCCTGAATTTGTTTGATGTTAAAAGTTGTTATTTGTGCTGATTTTTTAGCCAGGTTCTTTTTTTACCTTTTTGATTTGATACTCACAGCTGTCATAAAGTACATATTTGCATAAGGATTTCTGTTTTTTGTTAAAAACTTGAATTTCCCTAGAATACTGAGTTTTCCCTAGTATCTCGAGATGTATATAGCTGGGCAAGTTTTCATTCGGTCACTTTACACTTCCAAAAATTAGATTTAACTTTTACTTTCCTTGGCACTTTAGCTGACATTTTAAGGAAGCTAAACTGGAAAGAGAGTGGAAATACTATTTTCAACTATTCCAACAATCCATCATAAACAATAGCGTTTTGGCAGCAGTAATAAAAAAGCCAACATATATTTCTAACTAACATCCATGGCTAGCATTTCAAACTGAACTTACGCTTTTGGTTGGTTCACAGCACAGTTTATATAATTATCCAGTATGATCATTCCCTATCTCACCCATTATAAAAACCCGGACCGGGGTGCGAGTGCTCCGGAGAACGTTTTTGCAGATATAAACATAAGCGGCATCAGATCTTTTCATGGATAGACAAGTCAGACGCGAAACAATCGGAAATAAGTGGAAACCCGCTATTACGAATAATGCACTTTGTAACCATTTCTCATTGATAGACGCAAACACACTGATCCATAAGTGAAGAAATAAGTGGGAGGAGCTTTTTGTTCGCACCGAGAACGAAGACCAGAAATGATCTGCGATAAACTTACTGGATAATTCTCTAAACTGTGGATCACAGTTTATATAATTACCAGTAAGTTTATCGCAGATGATTTCTGGCTCTTCATTCTCGGTGCGAACAAAAAGCTCCTCCCCCTTATTTGTGCACTTATTGTCCACTTATTATTGAGCCGGCCAAGTGGTTTTGTCAGTACTTGTTCCATAGGTGATTATACTTTGTCTACCCGTGAAAAGATCTAATGCCGCTTATGTTTATAAGTTCTCTGGAGCACTCGCAACTCCGTCCGGGTTTTTATAATGGGTGAGATAGGGAAAGATCATACTGCTAATTATATAAACTGTGGGTTGGTTTAACACGGTCCTTACTATCTGAGGGGGCTTTCCAAGGGGGTTGTTTTCCAAGGTGTACTTATTTACCTGTGTTCTCTCATCATGGGATGTGCCAGCACCGGGTCTAGAGGGTAATGACCCACCGCAGGTATTAAGAATGCAACAAAGGCCTAGCTCCCTGGGTATTTGCCCCCTTTTTCTTAGTAAGATCTGTTTACAACTAAGTAATATTTTGCTCCGGAAATAATCACCTTTTACCATATGTAAGCGCTTTAACTTAGTATCCTCATGCATATTTTATTATATTATTATAATATATTAATACTATATAATATATAATTATATTAATGCTATATTCAAATATAGCATTAATATTTTTCAATATTAATTGAGAAATTAATTTTCTGGACATTAGCCCCATCGCCTCACGAATAAATTTCTTGGAGCTGTTCATCTCACTTGTAGAAACAGTTCACTTGTACTCATAAAGTCCTTTAAAAATCTTATGGTACTGTATTTATTTTCCTAGTTTCTCTAATGTGTATATGAAAAATCTCCTTTCTACCAACAATTAAATAAAAAACATTTTTTTTTTTACTGAAAGTAAGGAACGACGTTAAAACTTAAAACGAACAGAAATTATTCCGTATATGAAAGGGGCTGTCCCCTCCTCAACGCCTCGCTCTTTATGCTGAAGTTTTTCATTGTTTAAAAAAAATAGAGTTGTGAGAAATTCAAACTTTAGCGTAAAGAGCGAGGCGTTGAGGAGGGGACAGCCCCTTTCATATACGAAATAATTTATGTTCGTTTTAAGTTTTAACGTCGTTCCTTACTTTCAGTTAAAAAACTTGTTTTTTTTTAAATTTAATTTTTGAACGTTTTTGAATTGATGCAGGATTTGATTTTGGCTCACCTTACAGGACTGATTAAAAAAAAAAAATTGAATATTAATTTTACTTTTGTTCGATTAAATGGCTTTCTCGAAACTTGTTTAATTTTATTTACAAACGTTTTTATTCGTAATAAATATACGTAACTTACGAATTAACTTACGTAAAGAACCTCTATATTCTTATATTTTTAATACGTATATTAGAGGGTTCGCCCACTAGTCAATACCTTGCTCTTTAAGCTAAAGTTCGAATTTTGTTCCAATTCTTTAAAAATGACCCCTTAATCACAAATGCCGTTAATTAAAATAAATAGCTCTTATGAACTACGGGATGGGGATGAACCAAATCATATACGTAATGTTTTTTTTTCGTTTTAAGTTTTGATGTTGCTCCTTACTTTCAGTTAAAAAACTTGTTTTTTTATATATAATTTCTGATCTTTATTTAAATAATGCTGGGAAATCCGATTGCACAAGTGACTTGTATGTGATTACGGCTTAAGGATTATTTATGGATTGTGGCTTTGGATTAGTATTCAGCACTATTATCATCTGAATCGTGCATTGAAATGATTGGACTACTTGCAGTTACTTGAAATTATTTGCGAATTACTGGATTAATTGGCCAACTCAAAGATAAGTAATTATTTATTTTCATTGTTACGCTCATGTCAAAATTCAAGCCTTTTGATATTGTTCTCGCTAGTTTCAAAAGTTACCCCCCTTGGCCAGCAATTGTTTTGCAGTCAAAAAGTGTTGCGAAAGGATTATGGAAATGTACAGTATTTTGCTACGGCGATCATTCTGAGCACCAAGTGGCAGAGTCTAATTTGAAATTACTTTCGGATAACCCTAGTACTCGCAAAAGAAAGGAAAAAGATGTTGGTAAAGCAAATACCGAATTAGATTCGTTTCCAGACATTTATAAATCGTCATCACCTACTTATCTAGCATTAAACCCAGCGAGCGTTATTGCAGAAGACTCACTGGCACCTAGCCTAATCCTGCAAAAAATTGCTTTTACCCAGGATGAATTAAATCAGACATAAGTGAATCTTACAGCTGATATTTCCCGTCAAGTTAAGGCTAAACTAACAGACCCTGATACAGCAAAACAAGCACCGGATATTATAGTAAAAAAAATTCATGATGCTATTTCCATTGATTACAACCCAAAATTCCAAGAAATAGAAAAATCACTCAAAGGACTATTTGCTTTGGTTAAAAGCTTGGAAAGTAGGATTTTGTCATTGGAATCGAAAGTGGATGATTTTGAACAAGAAAAGATGTTGGATTGCTTAGTGATGAATGGAGTAAGGCAGAGGCCGGGATATGATCTAAAGAAAGAAGTATCGGTTATCATTAAAGACAAGATGCTGGTCCCTGGTTTTGAAGTCAATAATATTGTAAATGTTTATCGCTTTAGTTTGAATGACTCTAACGATCAATCTAGAGTGTCTCCAGTGCTGATACGCTTCAAAAATATGGAATTAGCTCGAGTTGTTTTCAAAGCAAAGACTAAACTAGCAAAAAGTGGAATATTTTTGTCAAAAACTCTAACAAAACAGCATCATGGAGTTTTAAATGCGGCTGGAGATTCCGTCGAAAAATTTCAAGTACTTACCATAGGCACATTTTGGTCAAACCCCCTGTTCAATCAATGATACGAAAGATTTAATAATTTGCAGATTTTGCTTAGATATTTTTTTTCTTTCTTTTTATTTTTTTTTTTTTGTGTGTGCATGTATATTTTATGACTTAATTCCATATCTAAAAACTGTTGTCTTTTTTTTCACTGGCAAATTAGAAACGCCCCCAGTTGTAGGACGACTTTTTGAGCTTGAAAATAACCTGTTAGATGTTGTATGCATTATTAATAATTCTATCAGACATTTCAATAGTGATTTGACCGGAGTGAACCACGCAGTAATAAGTAAATATGTTTCTAGTCTAAGGAAGGCTGTCAAGTGGGATGGATATTTTTCAGTGCTCCAGTTGAATATTCAGGGTCTTTGTTATTTAATTGACCATCTGAAACAGATTGTTACTGATGGGCTACCTGACGTTGTTGGTTTATGTGAGACTTTTTTAGATTCTAAAAATGATATGCTTTGGATTTGCAAGGTTATAAAATGGAACGACTGAATCGATAAAAGATGGCCAAGGGTGGTCTTGCTTTGTATATTTCTAATAGTCTCCCATATTCTCTTAGAATGGATTTATCCATAAATATCGAAGGTGTCTTTGAGTCACTTTTTGTAGACATTAAATGTAGAGGTAAGGACTTAATTGTTGGTATTATTTATCGATCTCCTAGTGGCTTTATTCCACTGTTTCTACACACCCTTAATGATCTACTGGATACCATCCTAAAGCAGTCGACTGAATTAATTATTATGGGAGATTTTAATATAAACTTGATAGATATAAAGTCTTCTGTATCTTTGGATTTTCTGTCGTCCATGCTTGCCGCAGGTACTTTACCTTCTGTATGTATCCCATCTCGCATAACAGAGAGTACGTCATCTCTGATTGACAATATTTTCTGTACGGCTACCTTGATCCAAAATTGTGTTTTAGTGAGCGACATTTCCGATCATTTCCCTGTTAACTCTAGATACTGTTTTGATAAACTGACTATTGAGAGGACTGGTGAGTCTGGTAAGAGGCCTTTTAGGTTTGGTGAAGTGGAATTGATGCTTCTTAGGTTAAGATTGGCAGAAATTTCTTGGGGTGGTTTTGAGAGTGATTCTGATTTTTGTATTTTATTTTATACTATTTATGAGTCTATTAAAGATGCTGTTCTTGATACTTGTTCTGTTTCCCCTTCTAATCGTAAGTCTAAGAATACTTTTCCTCTAAATCCTTGGATGACCCCTGGTCTCCTTAGGAGTTGTAGGAGAAAAAATAATCTCTGGAGGGCCTTTAAGTCTGCTAGCCCTTCAATGAAATCTATTTGCTTTCAGCGATTTAAAATTTATAGGAATATTTATAATTTTGTGCGTCAAAAGGCCAAGTCCCAGTATTATTTTAATTGTTTTTCAGATTGTGGTAAAGATATACGAAAAACTTGGCAGGTTATAAATTCTGTGCTTAGGCCCTCTTTTCAGTCTCCATCAGCCCCTTCTTTTTTGGATCTCGATGGCAAAATCATCGAAGTTGAACTGAATGTTCAAGATGCATTTACTTCATATTTTGCGAATATTGGTAAAAGGACCGCTTCGGCTGTTGGTTCTTCTCCTTCAGGATCCAACTTCAGGTCTTATCTTGGGCCACCTTGTATGAAGTCAATGTTTTTGGAACCGGCGACGGAGAAAGAAATTGCTAAAATTGTTATGGGATTGAAAAATTGTTCGTCGTCTGGCCCTGATAATATTCCTACTAAAGTAATTAAGTTCATACTTCCTTCCATTATTTATCCCTTAACAAAACTTATTAACCTCTCCTTTCAGCATGGTATTTTCCCGAGTAGTCTCAAGCGTGCTCGAGTCATCATATTATATAAGGGGGGGACACGAAATGATCCAGCCAACTATCGGCCAATTTCCTTGTTGTCTGTGTTTAGCAAAATATTTGAGAAGGCGATGCTTTCTCGTCTTAATAATTTTCTTACATCTAAAGATTTTTTTCACGATTTTCAATTTGGTTTTCGAGCAAATCATTCGACTGAGCATGCTTGTGCAGTTTTACTGAATTATCTTCATTCTGCCACAGACTCCCATTTGATTCCTGCTGCTTTGTTTCTGGATGTTCGTAAAGCCTTTGATTCTTTAACCCACAGTGTTCTTCTATTTAAACTTTCTCATTTTGGCGTAAGAGGTAGTGCGTTTGATTGGTTCAAGTCTTTTTTGTCTGGTAGAATAATTTCTGTTGATCCATTTTTTCGCTCACCATCAAGTGTTGACCAGGGGGTCCCTCAAGGGTCAGTTTTAGGGCCGGCACTGTTTTTAATTTATATAAATGACCTAATTTTTGCAGTTAGAAACAAAAATCCTCTTTATTGCTGTCGTCTATGTCATCCAACAGTCTCCCTTACCCATAAATATAGTTTGCATACCTCGGATTCTCTTGTTACTTTTGCCGATGATACCACCCTTATTACTTCTGGGAGAACAGAGGATGAGGTTCGTACAAAGTTAGTGGACCTCTTTGATAGAGTTTAAATTTGGTTTGATGCTAACTCTCTTTCCTTAAATGTTTCTAAAACTAGTTTTTTAGTTTTTTCTCGTATATCCCAGGCTTGCCCTCAATTATCTGAAATTCATATATCCAAAGGCTTTATTAATAGACCAAAGGATGGCCATGTCCGTTTCCTAGGTATCCTCCTAGATGCAAATTTATCTTTCAAACACCTTATTGATTTGATTAAAATGAAGGTATGCAGAAACCTCGGTATTCTAAGAAAACTAAAACATATCTTTGCAGGACCAATTCTAAGAATCCTATTTCATAGCTTAATTCATTCTTATGTTTCATATTGTTCAGTCATATGGATGTCTACTTTCCCTGCTTTTCTCAATCCGCTTTCGAATGCTTATGATAAAGCTGTAATTCATATCCAGGATGTAAATCGTTCGTCAACTAAACCGTTACTTGATATTAAAAAACTTTATATTCTTTCCTGTGCGTCTTTCGCTTTTCTTCAGCTCCACGGTGATATTCCTAGGTCACTTAGGTTTACGTCTTCTTTTGTATCTGATCGGTCAAATTATCAACTCCGTAGTTATCTAAATATCCAAATTCCCCATACACCAACAATAAGATCCGATTTTAATCCTCTTGTTGCGTGTCATTTGAAATGGAACACCCTTCCCGATTCGGCTCGAGAATGCCACTCGTTTGGCACCTTCAAAAGACTAGTAAAAAAATATTTGTCTCTATGTGATTAATTTTCTTTACTTTTGCCTGCTGCCAATAGTTTGATAAAGCTTATTTAGTGAACTCTCCTTTTTTTTTCCGTTTTATGAAGCAAATGCTTCACATGTTAAAAGTTCAAATGCTTATGTTTATATGTTTAAATATTAATGTTATGTCTATATTGTTTAAATCTTAAGCGTTTAAATGTTTAATGTTTATTTGATCTTTTCATAATCCCCCTCCTACAGGCCATGGAGCCTTTGTGGGGATTTGTAGATTGTTATGCAATTACTTTAGTGATACATGGAAAATATATCTATCGATCTATCTATCTATCCTTCATAGCAATGTCCCTTCTCCCATGAAAATTTCCTTCATGGTAAGATCCTCCCACATAGCCCCTGACCCACGCCCCCCCCCCACTACCAGAAAAAATCCCCTCTGAAAGTGTCTGTATACTTCCCAATAACTAATGCCATATGTAAACATTGACTAAAATTCATAGCTTTCAGCCCTTCCCCCGGGGATTGTAAGGGATAATGTCATCCTAAAGGACATATTTATCATATTTTTGACCACGTTGAACAAAATGGCTATCTCAAAATTTTGAGCAGGTGACTTTGGGAAAAAGATTGAGCTTTGCAGGGGGCCTAGTTGCCCTCCATTGCTTGGCCACTTAAAAAGGGCACTAGAACTTTGAATTTCCGTTCGAATGAGCCCTCCCAAGATATTCTAGGACCACTGGGTCGATACGATCACCCCTGGAAAAAACAAAACAAAAAACAAACTAACAAATAAACACGCATCCGTGATCTTTCTTCAGGCAAAAAATGCAAAATTCCACATTTTTGTAGATAGGAGCTTGAAACCTCCGCAGTAGGGTTCTCTGATACGCTGAATATGATGGTGTGATTTTCATTAAGGTTCTATAGCTTTTAGGGGGTCTTTTCCCTTTTTTTCGAAAATCAGCCAAATTTTCTCAGGCGCGTAACTTTTGATAGGTAGGACTAAACTTGATCAACCTTATATATATTTGAAAGCAACATTAAAATATCATTCTTTTGATGCATCTATTGGTATCAAAATTCCTTTTTCTACAGTTTCGGTTACCATTGAGCCGGGTCGCTCCTTACTTACAGTTCGTTACCACGAACTGTTTGGTTATTTGTAATGAGCAGTAAAAATGAACAAACCCTAAAATGTGCACGGATTCAGTTTAATAGTGAGCAGGGCCGTAACCAAGATTTTTTTTGGGTGGGTTTCATTAAAGAATTTTTTGTTTTTTTGGGGGGGGGGATTACAAAAAAGTTAAGAAACACATCAAAAATTTGTATATTAATTTTTGTTACGTTTCTACGAGTCAGAACAAAATTTGGGTGTGGGAGGGGGGTGGGTGGGTGGTCCAAACACCCTACCCCTCCCCCTGGATACGGCCTTGATGGTGAGGTAAGTCTTGAACCCTACCAAACCAGATAACCCCTGTTACTGCACAAAAGCAATCTAAATCAAGGCTGAAACATTTCTCAGCATTGTTACGTGTTGACTTGATGCACAAATGAGCTAAGTAGAAGTTACAGAATTTCTTAAAATTTTAATTTAAAAATTAAAATTTTCTTGGATCGTTCAAAAACGATCCAAGTCCTGACTGCGCAAAAGAAGCTCGATCCTGATTGGAAATTAAATTAAAAAAAACAAGTTTTTTCAAATGAAAATTAAGAAGCAACATTAAAACTTAAACGAACAGGAATTATTGCATATGAGGTGGTTCGCCCCCTCGTCAATACCTCGCTCTTCACGCTCAAGTTCGAATTTTGTTCCAATTCTTCAAGAATTTTCCCTGAATACCAAAGGCTGTTTAATTAGAGTAAATAGCTCTTTTGAAAGTACTAATTTTTTTAGCGTAAATAACGAGGTATTGACGAAAGTGGGGGGGGGGCGACCTCCTCATATACGTAATAATTTCTTTTCTTCAAGCTTTAATGTTGCTCCTTACTTTCAATTGAAAAACTTATTTTTTTATTTAATTTTTGATTGTTTTTTAAATAGTGCTGGGAAAACCGGCGCCTCTTCATTGAAAATTCCCTTTCCCCATGACAAATTCCTCCACAGAAAGACCCTCCCACATAACCCCCGACTCCCCCCACCAGAAAAAATCCCCCCTGATAACGTCTGTATACTTCCCAGTAACCGATATTATATGTAAACAATGGGCAAAGTTAATAGATTTCAGCCCTTCCCTCAGGGACTGTGGGGGACTAAGTCATCCTCAAAGACATAGTTGTTAGATTTTTTTTGCTATGCTGAACACAATGGTTATCTGAAAATTTAGATCGGGTGTCTTTGGAAAAAAGTGAGCGTGGGAGGGGGCCTATCTGCCTTTTTTGTGGAAAAAGCTTTTTTAATTAATTTCTGTTCGTTTTATGTTGACATAGTCTTTTTCAGGGAGAAAGACAAAGCCTCATCTAAACTTAAACAACCATGCATTCCATAAAAACCTTAAATACCCCCTGGGCATACCTTACAATCCTCGCCCCTTATCTATGGGGTTTGTTTCCACCCCAAAAGCCAGGTTATATGATATTTAGACCATTTTGAATAGAATGGTTGTCTCAAAATTTCTATTAGATGCATTTTCTGTAGATATGACGATATTTATTCCTTAAAATCTTAACTAATTTTCGATTTCTTACAGTTATAAAGGTGAAAACCTTTAAAAGAATTTTTATCAATAAAGTAATAATTTTATTCTGGCTTTTAGAAAGCATAGGGTTTAGCATTAACCCCTGTTTGCATTCTGTTTTGTATAAACTTTCCATCAAAGACTAAAAAGCCTTTCTAATCCTTTCATCCTAGGAAATGCTGATATCTGTTATCTAATATCAGCTGATATCTAAATAAGCCATGAACTGTTAATAAGTAAAACAAAAGTAAGTTTTAAAATCATAATTAACATATTTATTTCTGAATTTTTCTAGAACGGCCATATCTAATATCATGTTTATCTAATTTATGTTCGTTTTTTTATTCATTCTGGTAAAAAAAGAACAAAAAACAATAAATAAAGTTTAAATGAAATAAATTGAAAATTAAAGTAAATGAATTAAAATCGATATTTGAATTGGCCCAGAATTTTAAGTTAGTTCCTTGATCCGAGTTTTTATGCCAACAACAAAAAGATAGAAAAATGTTTGAAAGACAATTCTTTCACAACTAATGACAAATTCATTTTATTCTGTTATAGAACTTGAATTATTGATCTATAACGAAGTCTCTCCAGTCAACTTTTAGTTCACAGAAAGCTAACATATATTGATAGGCCAAAATGTCATACTCAAATGTAAGTATATCTATGTTCAAGGCCGTATCGAGGGGGGTTACCCGGTTTGAACCTCCCCCCCCCGCCCCGAAATGTTTTTTTGACTTGTAAAAACGTTACAAAAATGGACATAACAAATGTTGTATGCGTTTTTTGAGTTTTTTTTGTTTAACCCCCCCCCCCCCTAAAAAATTTTTTCCCTGAATACCAAAGGCTGTTTAATTAGAGTAAATAGCTCTTTTGAAAGTACAAATTTTTTTTAGCGTAAATAGCGAGGTATTGCCGAAAGGGGGGGGGGGGGGAGACCTCCTCATATACGTAATAATTTCTTTTCTTCAAGCTTTAATGTTGCTCCTTACTTTCAATTGAAAAACTTATTTTTTTAAATAATTTCTGATTGTTTTTTAAATAGTGCTGGGAAAACCGGTGCCTCTTCATTGAAAATTCCCTTTCCCCATGACGAATTCCTCCACAGAAAGACCCTCCCACATAACCCCCGACTCCCCCACCAGAAAAAATCCCCCCTGATAACGTCTGTAAACTTCCCAGTAACCGATATTATATGTAAACAATGGGCAAAGTTAATAGATTTCAGCCCTTCCCTCGGGGACTGTGAGGGACTAAGTCATCCTCAAAGACATAGTTGTTAGATTTTTTTTTGCTATGCTGAACAAAATGGTTATCTGAAAATTTAGATCGGGTGTCTTTGGAAAAAAGTGAGCGTGGGAGGGGGCCTATCTGCCCTCCAATTTTTCAGACCGTTTAAGTTCTGTTCCAATGAGTCCTCTCGCGATATTCTAGGACCACTGGGTCCATAAAATCACCCCTGGGAAAAAAAACAAATAAAAACGCATCTATAATGCAAATTTCCACATTTTTGCAGATATGAGCTTGAACTCTCAAAAGTAAAGTTCTCTGATACGCTGAATCTGATGGTGTTATTTTAAGATACGTTAACATTCCATGGCTTTTAGGGAGTGTTTCTCCTTTTTTTCAAAAATAAGGCAAATTTTCTCAGGTTCGTAACTTTTGATGGGCAAGACTAAACTTGATGAAATTTATATATTTGAAAGCAGCATGAAAGTCCAATTCTTTTGGTGTATCTATTGGTATCAAAACTTCGTTTTTTAGAGTTTTGGTTACCATTGAGCCGGATCGCTCCTTACTTACAGTTCGTTACCACGAAATGTTTGATACGATTTCATCCTCAAATTCGCCGCGAACTTCAAATGTCACCCCAACGTACTAGCTCAAATTGAAAAGATATATATACAAAAAATATACGAAACTGAAAAATAAAATAGAAAAAATTGAAAATAAAATATAAAATGTTTAAAAAGTATAGAAAATAAATATATGGAAAGGGACATTTTGAAAAATAAATAGGACAAAAGCCTTTAAAGTATGCTTAGATCTGGCACGCCAACAAAGAGACTCCTACCCCATCCAAAATTTTTGTATTTTTAAGCTTTTTCTCTTTTTGTAAATTTACCAGTTACTTGAGATGTTTAGAGTCAGGCACGTCAACTGAAGATTCTGCCCATCTCCCCCTAGGTTCAGGAGATAAACAGCAACTAAGAGCACCCTGCCTTTCCATCATAAGCAACAAATAAACAAGTAGAACAATAGGGAATTGTTTTCCACAGGACCGTAGAATTCCAAAATTTGAATTAATATTTCTACCCTATGTCTAAGGACCGTCCTCAGCATGACACAATTGAAAATATAAAAGAGAAACTTATATTAAAATACAACCTTTAAAACCAGAAACAATTTTTAAAAACCTGGTTGAACTTCGCCGAAGTAAGGATGTTAGGGCTGTTTTTTTAATTGTTTTCAGATTTAATGGTCGTATTTTAATGTAATTTTCTCTTTTATATTTTTTTATATTTCCATTTATATTATGCTTGGGACGGCCCTTGGACAAAGAGTCGAGATATTCATTTAAAGTTTGGAATTCCACTGTCTTACGGAAAAACTTCCCTATTGTTCTACTTGTTTATTTGTTGTTTACGATTCAGGAGCTTCAAAAAGGGATCATTCGATTGGAAGTTGAAAGGGCTAGTGCCCGTTTTAGTAGTCGAAAGTGATTGTACTTTTTCTGGTATTTTTATTGAAAAAATCTAAATAAATACAAAATTGACACTCCTTACATTTAAAAAAACTTTACCCCAACCCTGTATTTTTGGAAATTGAAGCCTTTGTATTGCAATCACAAATAGCTAAGTACAAGAACACTGATAGTAAATGTGCATATTAGCACATGTCCTAAGTTTTATAGATAAGTTTTATAGATATAGTTATAGATATAGATAGATATAGATATAGATATAGTTTATAGATAAGTTTTATGAGGCTAAGTTTTATAGATAATCTTTATTCTTCTCCGACTCTAATGGCATGCTTGCTCTCAAGAAACAAAAAATTAAACATCCTTGTGGTACACATTAGAAAAATGTACTACTACTACTACTACTACTACTACTACTAACAACTCACCGTACCACCGGAACGCTTGAGGCCAACAAAGCTAAGCCTGCGCCTCCTCCATCCCAATCTGTTCAAATCCTCCCTCTTTACACCCTCCCAAGAAGTTCCCATTTCCCTTAAATCTTTCTTTATGACATCCTTCCAGAAGGTTGGCCAAAAAGAACAATCTTCGGCAATCTGACATCCTTCATCCGCAAAATGTACCCTAGCCATTTGAATCTTTCTCTCATTATAGCCCTAGAAAGCCGGATTGAACCACACTTTCCGTATAACCTACTGTTTGAAATACGGTCTGTCAGCAGGGTACGCAGAACAATCCGTAAGAAATTTCTCTGAAAAATATCTAATAAATCTTCATCCGTTTTTTGGAGCACCCATGCTTCAGAACCATATTTGACCGCTGTCATCACTGTAGCTCCCGCTATTCTAATCACGATTTGCAGACTTATCTTCTTATTCTTCCAAACTTTTTTTTTTTTAACTGTGAAAAAACACCCTGAGCCTTGGCTATTTTACTTTTAACATCTTCACTGCTCCCACCGTCTCTACTAATAATACTACCAAGATAAGTGAAGCTGTCCACCCGATCAATCTTTTCGTTACCCAACGTTACCATTTCATCTTCACTCATTCCTAGCCTTAGCGACCTAGCCTTCTTAAAACTAATTTTCAAACCTATTCTAGTACTCTGAATTCGCAAAACCTCGAAAAGTTCATTTATTTTTCTCACACTTTCATCTAGGATGTTTAAATCATCAGCATAATCTAAGTCTAGGAGACCTTTCCCTCCCCATTTGATCCCATGTTCTCCCATTGCCTTTCCTGTGCTCTGTAAGACAAAGTCAACAAAAATGATCCATATAAAGGGGTATAGAACACAACCCTGCTTAACTCCTAATTTAATATGAAACCAGCTGCTACCCTCATTTCCTACCTTAACCGCAGCAGTGCTATTTTCATACATAGCACTAATCCCTTTAATGCATTTGTGTGGTACACCATACAAGGACAAGACCTTCGCTATAGCTCTTCTATCAACAGAATCGATCAGTTGATCATAATCTATAAGACTGAGGACCAAAGGTGTTTGATAACTGAGGCACTTCTCAATTATTGACCTAAGAGTGAAAATTTGGTCGACACATCCTCTACCTTTTCTGAAACTGCACTATTCTTCTCTTATAGCTTTGTCTACAGCATCTCTCAGTCTAAAAAGTATCTTACTAAGTAATCTGCTACCTACAAAGACCAGGCTAATGCCTCGATAATTACCACACTCACTCTTATTACCTTTCTTATATAGTGGTTTAATTAGGGTTCTCCTAAAATCGTGGTACTTCCCCCTTTTCAAAAATCATATTCATAATCTTCAGTAACCTATTTCTAACCCAGGAGCCACCATATTTATGAAACACATTTTCCACATTATCAGCACCTAAAGTGATGCCTTCACTTCGAAGGCATCACAAACTTTCAAATAAATCTTTATATTTTATCTATATCTATATATGTTCCTCTATAGCTTTTCCTGCATCTCTATCTCAGTGGGGACGTACTGAGCAAAAGAAAAACTTTGCCTCAGACACAGTTGTCAAGGTATTTCTTTATATAAATTAAATATTTCCGCTCAAATCGGACAACAAAAATTAGCTGGTTTAGCAAAATTCTTACTTGTACATATTATGGTGGAAGTTATTATATGATCCAAGCGCTGGTAGGGCCCCAGTGCCAACACTATAAGCAAAAAATATTTGAGTGGCACCATCAATCCATGGTCCCGAGGTTGCCAGCTTTGACCAATCTGGTTTAACATAGTACAGAAGTCCTTCCCCAGCCCCTTCCAAGGTAATTCCTCTAAATAGCAGTATAATCAGCACAAAATAGGGAAACAGCGCTGTGAACCATATAATCTGAAAAATTAGAAACTTATAAGCATTATAGATATTTCTTGCCACAAAATATCTTGCCAAATTCTTTTCTAAGACAAACGGCACATCGAAACATATAGGCTTGATAAATTTTTATCAATATAGTCTGAGCCTCTAAAAAGTTTTGTGTAGCAACACTCGTATTTAATAATAAAAACAACATAAATTGTAATAATGATATCACATAGATGCCCTAGAGTCTCCTCCAATATTTTATGAAGTGCACTGAAATTCTAGAACCTACAACTAGATATCTCTCAACAAAATTTGCAGCTGAAATTCTCTAAGAATTTATTAGCTACCGCCAAAAACGTTCTCCAGCAGGTGGATACCAAAAATAAATCTGGAAACAGTGGCGTAATTTAGTCAAAATCCTGGGAGTGGCAAAGTTGCAGCCGATAAGTAAAAACTGAAAAACAAGCCATTTGGTACCAAGAAAGTACTATATAGTACTATAAAGATACTTTATAGTATTATAGAGGTAAATATGTACTAAAAAAAGCTGATCCGTTTCTGTTGATGCTTAAAATATGCAGGCTTATCTTAATTTTGACAAGATTTTTGATGAAGCTAAATTTCGGATGGGGGGGGGACTTGGGTCTGTAGGGGGGGAACTTGAGTCTGGAGGGGGAAAACGGAGATCTGGGAGGGGCAGTTGCCCCCTGCCCCATAGCAAATTATGCCCCTGTATGGAAATGTACAGAAAAAGGTTTGAACGGTTTCCTTATTTCTCGTTTGGGTGTAAGCATTTTGAGGGATTCTGTTTCTATAAATAAGTAGAAAGGCCTCAATTGATCCCACGCCCACCACGTGGTTTATGGTTTTCTCAGTGAGAATGAAAAAACAGGAATTTTCTCACTTAAAAAAACATGAATTTTCTCACTTTTATGGATGTTTTCTTGGATGGTTATGTGTGTTGGTCAATTTATTTGATGTTTTTCATTGATGTCAACATCAAATCATGTCTGTTTTATGGTTTTTGTCAGTGAGAATGAAAAAACAGGAACTTTCTCACATTTATGGATGTAAACATCAATTCATGTCTGTTTTATGGTTCGTTGTCAGTGAGAATGAAAAAACAGGAACTTTCGGCGAACCTAACCTGAGAAATTGATTTACATAATCGGCGGGGGAATTATTGATTCACGAAAGGGGAATTAAGAAACATTATGGTTTCTTTGATCTTTAGGCTAACCTAACCTGAGAAATTGATTTACATAGTCTGCGGGGGAATTATTGGTTCACGAAAGGGCAATTAAGAAACAAACATTATGGCTTCTTTAATCTTAGGTCTGAGGGATAAACGTTCTTTAGGTCAGAGAGAAAAATTAATATTCTATTTTTAAATAGGGCTTCATTGATCTTTAGTGTCAGGAATTAGAAATGACATCACTTGTTATCTTGGAATTATGCGGGAGTCTAAAGAGATAGAAATTCTATTTTTAAATACGGCTTCACTGAGCTTTAAGTCGGAGAGATAAATTGATATTCTAACGAAACCTTAATAGTCTAGCTAGGAACATTTATGAGATGAAGAGATTAACGTAGGAAAGGGTTTCCTAGAAATTTGAAATGTGACAGCGCAGGGATGCCAAAAACAAAAGGAACACTCAGAAATTACTTTTACGGGATTATTTGGGTGAAACGGTTTTAAACATTTTAGGGAACTATTTCGGCGAAACAGTTAGAGACATATTAAAAGATGATTTTAGAAAAGGTTTTAGAAGAGGTTTTGAGTGTGGTCGTTATAGTAAACAAGCTCTATTTGAACAGTGTCGTGAGGTCCTCTACCCCAACCCCAAAGGGCCCCGATCGCCCTACCCCGACCCAAAGGGCTCCGATCCCCAAACCCCAAACCCCAAGGAACCCCCCGGTCCCCAAAGGTTCCCCGGGCCCCCATCCGGCCCCCCAGACCCCCAAAGGCCCTCCCCGGGACCCGTCTTTCGTTGATGTATGTTGTCTGAAACCTATGATTTGGGGTGTATGGGTTGTTATTTTTGACTTTTCTGAGTTGGATTTCTTAGTATTTCATAGGTATGTGTTGTCTGAAACCTATGATTTGGGATGGGTGGTTTGCTATTTTTGACTTTTCTGAGCTGGGTTTCTTAGCCATTCATAGGTGTGTGTTGTCAGAAAATTATGATTTGGGATGTGTAGTTTGCTATTTGGACTTTTCAGAGCTAGGATTCTTAGTCTCTCATAGGTGTTTGTTGTCTGAAACTTCTAGTTTGGGATGAGTAGTTTGCTATTTCAGACTTTTATGAGCTAGGCTTTCCCTTTAAAGTTTTACTTTATTTCTAATTTTTCTTAAATTCAGTTCATTCATCTAACCACCAAAAACAATAGGTTAGGTTAGGTATAAATAAATATTAATAAATAATTAGAAACATCTCTACATGTTTAAGTTAGGTTAGGTTAACTTATCATGAGCGCTCATGATAAGCTAACCTAACCTAACTTAAACATGGTAAAAAGATTAAATGAGGTTAGGTTAGGCTAGCTTAAGTTAGGTTAGGTTAAGTTAGGTTAGCTTAGGTTAGCCTACGTACGCGCGCGTACGTAGGCTAACCTAACCTAACCTAACTTAACCTAACCTAACCTAACTTAAACTTCAAATTTTTTTATCTCTTTGAGAAAGGTTGGAATTGAATTTAAGAAAATTTTGAATTCAAGTAAAACTTTTTATCTTCATGGAAAATAATCTCAATCATATTATAACTTTTACGATCTTGTACGGACAAACTTAGAATTTAAGTTAAAATTTTTATGCCGTGGAAAAATTAAAAGTAATATAAAAGCTTTATATTTTCGACGGAAAGAGTAGAAA
Organism: Artemia sp. Qi Xiang Cuo; assembly: GCF_049724085.1. Classification (NCBI taxonomy): domain Eukaryota; kingdom Metazoa; phylum Arthropoda; class Branchiopoda; order Anostraca; family Artemiidae; genus Artemia; species Artemia sp. Qi Xiang Cuo. The sequence goes on from NC_142810.1 coordinate 50,074,404, forward strand.
TTAATTATGTTATTTGGTAAAATTCAGAAGAGAACAAGAACTTTTCTATCTTATATGAAAAATTTGGACCAGTATTTTAAATTTTTTCATCTGTTTGAGAAAAATCTGAACTGAAGTGGAAAATTTTTATATCATTTTGGGAAAATAGAAATGATCAATAACTTATTTCATTTTCATTGAGAAAATTCAGAATTGAAGTTGAACTTTTCTTCACTTCCTTGAGAAAATTTAAAATTGAAGTGAAACTTTTAATCTTCATAGGAAATAATCACAATCATAGTATAACTTTTCCTATCTTCTATGTTGAAATTTAGAAATGAACTTTAAATTTTTTATGTCATGGCGAACTTAAAACTGAAGTTGCAGCTTTTTATTTTCTATGGAGAAATTAGAATTGAATTGTGTTCTTTGGTAAAATTCAGAAGAGAACTTGAATATTCACGATCAAAGTATAACTTTTCCAATATTCTATGAAAAAATTTGGAACAGAACTTTAAATTTTTTTCTTCTCTATGTGAAAAGTCGGAACTGAATTTAGAAAATTTAGAATTAAAGTGAAACTTTTTATCTTCATGGAAAATAATCACTATCATAGTATAACTTTTCCTATCTTCTATGGAAACATTTAGAACAGAACTTTAAATTTTTTATGTCTTGGTGATCTTAAAACTGAAGTGTAAGCTTTTTATTTTCTCTGGAGAAATTAGAATTGAATTGTGTTTGTTGGTAAAATTCAGAAGAGAACTTGAACTTTTCTATCTTCTATGAAAAATTTGGAATAGTATTTTAAATTTTTTCATCTCTTTGAGAAAAATCTGAACTGATGTGGAAAATTTTTATATTATTTTGGGGAAATAGAATTGATCAATAGCTCATTTCATTTTCAATGAGAAAATTCAGAATCGAAGTTGAACTTTTCTTCTTCCGAGAAAATATATTGAACAGAACTTTAAATTTTTTCATCTCTTTGAGAAAGGTCGGAGCTGAATTTAAGAAAATTTAGAATTAAAGTGAAACTTTTTATCTTCATAGAAAATAATCACAATCATAGTATAACTTTTCCTATCTTCTATGGAAAAATTTGGAACTGAACTTAAAATTTTTTATGTCTTGGTGAACTTAAAACTGAAGTGGAAGCTTTTTATTTTCTCTAGAGAAATTAGAATTGAATTGTGTTCTTTGGTAAAATTCAGATTAGAACTTGAACTTTTCTATCTTCTAAGAAAAATTTGGAACAATATTTTAAATTTTTTCATCTCTTTGAGAAAAATCTGCATTGAAGTGGAAAATTTTCTATGATTTAGGGAATATAGAATTGCTCAATAACTTATTTCATTTTCATTGAGCAAATTCAGAATCGAAGTTGAACTTTTCTTCTTCCGGGGAAATATTTTGGAACAGAACTTTAAATTTTTTCATCTCTTTGAGAATGGTCAGAACTGAATTTAAGAAAATTTAGAATTAAAGTGAAAGTTTTTATCTTCATAGAAAATAATCATAATCATAGTATAACTTTTCCTATCTTCTACGGAAAAATTTAGAAGTGAACTTTAAATTTTTTATGTCTTGGGAATTTTCTTATTAAGTTAAAATAATTGTAATAGAACTTTAAATTTTACTAATTGAGAAAGGTCGGAATTGAATTTAAGAAAATTTAGAATTAAAGTGAAACTTTTTATCTTCATGGAAAATAATCACTATCATAGTATAACTTTTCCTATCTTCTACGGAAAAATTTAGAAGTGAACAATAAAAAATTTTTATGTCTTGGTGAACTTAAAACTGAAGTGTAAGCTTTTTATTTTCTCTGGTGAAATTAGAATTGAATTTTGTTCTTTGGTAAAATTCAGAAGAGAACTTGAACTTTTCTATCTTCTATGAAAAATTGAGCCTGGTAGTAGTATCATTATCTCTAAAATTATTTTTCTTACATCTCTGACCTTTTTAATAGATATTCTGAACGTTTGACATTCTAGCATACCCAAAAAATAATGAAAACTTAACAAAATAATGCATAATATATTTTTAAGGAAATAACAACATGTAGAATATTAATATAAAAATATGTTAAATACATTATTATACATTATTAGTACACTTGCGCTTCACTTTCCGACAATTCATCTTTATATTCATTGATGATATTGTCTGCTAATGTCCTTTTTATTCTGCCTGCGATTTCACTGTCTATTGTCACATTATTTTTACATAGATAGCAGTTTTGGCACATTTACATGATATGATTTATGATGTTGATGCAGCTGTAAGCATGTCTTTTTTTTCCTTTTGCTTTCATTCGAATGCTAACACCGGAAAGATTGCGATAAGATCTATCAACGGCTAACATGCTACCAGAACCATTAGCTAGAAGTTGTCCCTCTTCATCAACTATTATTTTTAAGTTGGCATTCTCTTTGACTACTAATTTCTCTGGTAATGTTACTCTCACATATCCACCACTAGCATGATGGAAATTCTTGGGTACACCAAAGGAATTTAACTCCTCACTGTCATGACAACGTATGCATACATTCCCAATAAGATCTCCACTTGCAGTCGTTTCATAGTTCAGGTATTTCTCCTTGTCAGCATTCAACACGACGATGATTTTTTCATGTGCACAGACTTTCGTCGAATAATTCATCTTCACTTTTTACAGATATGAATTGTATGTTGATCCTTCCACTGCGTAAAAAATACTGATTTAATGCATGCAATAAACGCGGTAGTGTCGATAACCTGCCATAGAGTATCAGTGGAAAAGTCGCGTCGTGTCTATGAACAAGCACAGAGTACGATTGGTAGAGCCGTAAGCATATTTCATGTCATTTTAAGATTTAAGAAAATTTAGAATTAAAGTGAAACTTTTTATCTTCATGGAAAATAATCATAATCATAGTATAACTTTTCTTATCTTCTGTGGAAAAATTTAGAAGTGAACTTTAAATTTTTTATATCTTGGTGAACTTAAAACTGACGTGGAAAATATTTAAAGCCGAACTTTAAATTTTTTCATCTCTTTGAGAAAAGTCGGAACTGAATTTAAGAAAATTTAGAATTAAAGTGAAACTTTCTATCTTCATAGAAAATAATCACAATCATAGTATAACTTTTCCTATCTTCTATGGAAAAATTTAGAACTGAACTTTAATTTTTTTATGTCTTGGTGAACTTAAAACTGACGTGGAAGCTTCACCTACGAAATACTAAGAAACCTTAGCTCAGAAAAGCCTGAAAGATCCAACTACTCATCCCAAACTAGAAGTTTCAGACAACAAACACCTATGAGGGAACTAAGAATCCTAGCTCTGAAAAGTCCAAAATGCAAACTACACCTCCCAAATCATAATTTTCTGAAAGCACACACCTATGAAATGCTAAGAAATCTAGCTCAGAAAAGTCAAAAATGGCAAACCACTCATTCCAAAATAACTGGTTTCAGTCAACAAACACCTACGAAAGGCTAAGAAATCAAGCTTAGAAAATTCAAAAAATAGCAACCAACACATCCCAAATCATAGATTTCAGACGCCATACACCTACGAAAGACTAAAAAATCTGGTTATGAAAAGTTGGAAATAGCAAATTGCATACCCCAAAACATAAGTTTCAGACAACACATACCTATGAAATACTAAGAAACCTTAGCTCAGAAAAGCTTGAAATAGCAAACTATTCATCCCAAACTATAGGTTTCAGACAACAAACACCTATGAGGGGCTAAGAATCCTAGCTCTGAAAAGTCTAAAAAGCAAACTACAAATCCCAAATCATAATTCTCTGACAGCACACACCTATGAAAGGCTAAGAAACCTAGCTCAGAAAAGTCAAAAATAGCAAATTAACCATTCCAAACCATAGGTTTCAGACAACACATACCTATGAAAGGCTAAGAAATCCAGCTCAGAAAAGTCAAAAATAGCAACCCACCCATCCCAAATCATTGGTTTCAGACAACACACATCAACGAAAGACTAAGAAATCTAGCTTAGAAAAGCCCGAAATAGCAAATTACACACCCCAAATCATAAGTTTCAGACAACATTCACCTATGAAATACTATGAAACCTTAGCTCAGAAAAGGCTGAAATAGCAAATTACACACCTCAAATCATAAGTTTCAGACAACACACACCTATGAAATACTAAGAAACCTTAGATCAGAAAAGCCTGAAATAGCAAACTACTCATCACAAACTATAGGTTTCAGACAAAAAACATATATGATTGAATATGAATCATATCTCTTAAAATTACAAATAGCAAACTACACATCACAAATCATATGTTTCAGACAACACACACCAATGAAAGACTATGAACCTTATATCCCAAATCATATGTTTCAGTCAACACACACCACCGAAAGACTCAGTAATCTAGCTAAGAAAAGTACGAAAGAGTAATTTACATATCCCAAATCATAAGTTTCAGACAACAGACGCCTACGAAATACTATGAAACCTAAGCTCAGAAATGCCTGAAATAGCAAATTAGACACCTCAAGTCATAAGTTTCAGACAACACACACCTACGAAATACCAAGAAACCTTAGCTCAGAAAAGCCTGAAATAGCAAACTACTCATCCCAAAGTATAGGTTTCAGACAACAAACACCTATGAGGGACTAAGAATCCTAGCTCTGAAAAGTCCAAAAAGCAAAACTACACATCCCAAATCATAGGTTTCAGACAACACACACCAACGAAAGACTAAGAAATCTAGCTTAGAAAAGCCCGAAATAGTAATTTACATATCCCAAATCATAAGTTTCAGTCAACACCCACCCACGAAAGTCTAAGAAATACATCACTTAAAAGTGAAAAAGCAAACTACTCATCCCAAACTATAGGTTTCAGACAACAAACACCTATGAAAGGCTAAGAAATCTAGCTCAGAAAAGTCAAAAATAGTAATTTATATATCCCAAATCATAAGTTTCTGACAACACACACCTATGAAAGGCTAAGAAACCTAGCTCAGAAAAGTCAAAAATAGCAAACTACTCATCCCAAACTATAGGTTTCAGACAACAAACACCTATGAGTGACTAAGAAATATAGCTCAGAAAAGGCCTAAATAGTTATTTACATATCCCAAATCATTATTTTCTGAAAAAATTAACCTACTATATACTATGAAATCCTAGCTCATAAAAGTCATAAATAGCAAACTACTCATCCCAAACTAGAAGTTTCAGACAACAAACACCTATGAGAGACTAAGAATCCTATCTCTGAAAAGTCCAAATAGCAAACTACACATCCCAAATCATAATTTTCTGACAACACACACCTATGAATGGCTAAGAAATCCAGCTCAGAAAAGTCAAAAATAGCAAACCACCCATCCCAAATCATAGGTTTCAGACAACACATACCTATGAAATACTAAGAAATCCAACTCAGAAAAGTCAAAAATAACAACCCATACACCCCAAATCATAGGTTTCAGACAACATACATCAACCAAAGCCGGGTCCCGGGGTGGGCCTTTGGGGGTCTGGGGGGCCGGATGGGGGCCCGGGGAACCTTTGGGGACCGGGGTTTCCTTTGGGATTGGGGTATGGGGATCGGAGCCCTTTGGGTCGGGGTAGGGCGATCGGGGCCCTTTGGGGTTGGGGTAGAGGACCTCACGACACTGTTCAAATAGAACTTGTTTACTATAACGACCACACTCAAAACCTCTTCTAAAATCTTTTCTAAAATCATCTTTTAAAATTTCTCTAATTGTTTCGCCGAAATAATTCCCTAAAATGTTTAAAACCATTTCACCCAAATAATCCCCTAAAAGTAATTTCTGTGTGTTCCTTTTGTTTTTGGCATCCCTGTGCTGTCACATTTCAAATTTCTAGGAAACCCTTTCCTACGTTAATCTCTTCATCTCATAAATGTTCCTAGCTACACTATTAAGGTTTCGTTAGAATATCAATTTATCTCTCCGACTTATAGCTCAGTGAAGCCGTATTTAAAAATAGAATTTCTATCTCTTTAGACTCCCGCATAATTCCAAGATAAAAAGTGATGTCATTTCTAATTCCTGACACTAAGGATCAATGAAGCCATATTTAAAAATAGAATATTAATTTTTCTCTCTGACCTAAAGATCGTTTATCCCTCAGACCTAAGATCAAAGAAGCCATAATGTTTGTTTCTTAATTGCCCTTTCGTGAACCAATAATTCCCCCGCAGACTATGTAAATCAATTTCTCAGGTTAGGTTAGCCTAAAGATCAAAGAAACCATAATGTTTCTTAATTCCCCTTTCGTGAATCAATAATTCCCCCACCGATTATGTAAGTCAATTTCTCAGGTTAGGTTCGCCTAAAGTTCCTGTTTTTCCATTCTCACTGACAACGAACCATAAAACAGACATAAATTGCTGTTAACATCCACAAATGTGAGAAAGTTCCTGTTTTTTCATTCTCACTGACAAAAACCATAAAACAGACATGAATTGCTGTTGACATCCATGAAAAACATCAAATAAATTGACCAACACCCATAACCATCCAAGAAAACATCCATAAAAGTGAGAAAATTCATGTTTTTTTAAGTGAGAAAATTCCTGTTTTTTCATTCTCACTGAGAAAACCATAAACCACGTGGGGGGCTTGGGATCAATTGAGGCCTTTCTACTTAAATACTTTATTTCTTTGTTGTTTTTTTGGTTACAAAAGCATCTAAAAATATGGCTTTCGAAGCTAAAAATTATTTTTTTTTATTTTTTTCAGGGCTTCAAAATTATCCTTACTTTGGTCAAAAACTATTTTTAGATTTTTGACTCTCTTGTAAATTTTATTTTCTATAGCTTGAAACATATGAAACTGCCACTGCCAGTATACTCCCTTTGAACAAATCCTATCATTTTTTTTTTCTTATTAGTTAATAAATGAACGATGGAAAAAAGGATGATCTGAGGCGCTTAATTATTATTTGTTTACCTTTTTTCTGCTATGGTAGGTTTCTTCTTTTATTTTAATTAGCCCTTAGAAAGTCTCCAAGATTTGCAAGACTTGCATGTCTCAGCGGCATGTTTCGTCAGCAGTAGTATTTTTGAAGCTAAATTCTATCTTCGTGTCCTGTTTCCATAAAAGATAAAAGCCTCAGGTGGTTGATAGCATGATCAATTAGTCTAAAGTTGGTAATGTGTTTTTGAAAAGGAAGAAGTACTATGTAATTTTAGGAAAACCGGAATTAAATCCCCTTCTAAGGAAGGTGATAAGAGAACGCTCGGTAATTACAGAGATATTAGGCTGATTATAGCAGAAAACAAATTAATGATAAGCTAATAGCTGTTGATAATTATGTAGTGAAAAGTGGTTTTGGTTTGGTTTGTAGAGAAAAGGGGTTTTGGAAAAAGACAGATGTGCCAACCAAATTTTTACTTCTAGATAAATAGTTGAGAAGCTTTTGAACATACAAAGGCTATAAGAGAAGACTGATGGTATCGAAGGAGAAGGTATAACTCTATTAGACCTAGGCTGGTCATTTGAGTTGATGTTAGAATAATGGTTAAATTTTTGGAAGTTCTGAGAATTCAAGGTATAAGAATAGGCTTGAAACTAATTTTCAAAAGACTAAGCCACTTAAACTAGGAATAAATGAGAAATAATTATAATATAAGAAATAATTTCGTTTCAGATTTAGTTGTAATGTGGTTCGTTTATTTCCGTTTAAATAACTTATTTTTTTATTTGGTTGATATCAAGATTTAAAAAATACTTTTCAAAATAAAAAATTGATAAATCAATCCTAATTTCCTCCTGATTTAAAATTTTTCGATTTACGAGAATGTTGCCTACAGATATTTATAACTAAGATCCCTGACTACGAATTTATTTCTAATTGCGTTTCTTCCTGAAACGTCAAGTTTCTCTTAATATTGTTATATTGGTTATTGATATTGGATATTGGTTATATTGTTATATTGATATCGATATTGTTATATTGGATATTGGTTATATTTCTCATACTACCTATGCAGTAAAAACTTTAAAATAATTTACAGGATTACTAAAGAACTTTATTACATCACTAAGTTACTTTAATGAAAAAAAACGGAGACAAATAGAAACTTGACATTAGATACTGAAAAGTTACAGTTAATCATGCCCTCGGTTTTGCTCAGGTTGGAGTTTTATTTCGTTTTGAAATGCTTCAATTGGATTTGTCAGTGAGTTTGGATTCAAGCAGCCGTGGTATCTCAAAGGCATGGCCGTACCCAGGATTTTTTTGGAGGGGGTTTTACTAAAAAAAAATTCGGGGGGGGGGTTACACAAAAAACCCTCAAAAAACGCATACAAAATTTGTTTATATCCATTTTGTTGCGTTTTTACGATTCAAACAAACATTTAGGGGGAGGGGGTACAAACCCCCATAACTCCTCTTCTGGGTATGGCCTTGCCCAAAAGATTAAAGTCGGTTTTCCGCCACAACCGACCGAGCAAAACTTTGGGTGTCTATCAAATAACAAACAGTCGCTAGCTAACGTTGTCTCTAACAAAATAAATCTTAGTAAGAAAACTTGAGGCACAATATTCAAAAGTTGAGAATACAATAAAGCACGGTGTCTAATTATTAAATATTACAAAAATTATAGATTAAACATGACAGATATTTAAATACACTGTATACTTATGTTTAAATACTTAGAAAAATTGTATATGAATAGGGAAACAGAATATTACCATTAAAATCACTGAAAACATAGCTTCTGGTTGCACTTCTCAGATTCCCCCCTCCCCCCGCTTTAAATTTTTTGCGAGGTTCGTGATACCCCACATCACCTTGTGACGATAGGCATGTGAATGTAATGTTTCATGCTACATAGGAAAAAATTGTCGCAATGTATAGGAATACCCATTTATATATTTATTTGTAGGTTCATGGAGAGTTAGACAATCAGGGCATTGAAATGCGCTGTTTTGGGCATATGCTTCCCCCTGGCCTACGGAGTGGCCCGCCATCCCTTCCCGATAATAGATGATTTGCAATTATTCAGCACTAAGCTTTGTCTCATTAACGGTCAACTGAATCTTAGGTAAATTAAGCATTAATAAGCTTGTGGCCATTTTAAGCATTAAAGCATGGCCATATTAACCAATTATCTTGTATAGGCTAAGTGACTTTTCAGAATCAGATGCATCATTTTCTGCAACTGGTTACATTTACATTTTCGGTGTTACGGTGTTACATTTTCTGCAACTGGGAGGTTCAGTATATCTTTTTCTTGTTAATTTCAAATTTATAGACCATCCTAACATTTTTCAACCGATAGTAACTTGGTCCTCTTCTGGGCAAAATCCTAGTTTGCCACAAAAAAGCAGAAAACGGACGTTTGCCGTGACGCAATCATTTTGATCACTTAAAAAAGGCACTATAACTTGTTAGGTTAGCTTAATTTCTGTTTCAATGAGCGTTTTTTGCTATATTAGGACCATTAGTTTGATATGATGACCTCTGGCGAAAAAAAAAACAACAACACAAAGAAATAAACACGCATCTGTCATATTTGTTCTGGATAAAAATGGCAAAATTCTGATTTTTGTAGATAGGAACTTGAAACCTCTGCAGATCGGTTGACTTTCTACGGATGTTTCTTCCCTTCAGCTTTTGACAGATAACATTAAATTTAGTGAATTTAACAAATTTAAAATCAAATAGTTCATTGTAACGAACTGTAAGGAGCAACCCGGCTTAATAGTAACCGAAACTCTAAAAACCGGAATTTTGATACCAATATACATATCAAAAGAGTCAGATTTTTATGCTAATTTCAAATATATAACTTTCATCAAGTTTAATTCTACCCATCAAAAGTTAGGCGCATGAGAAAATTTGCCTTATTTTCGAAAAAAAGGGGAAACACCCCTTAAAAGTAATAGAACTCTAATGAAAATCACACCATCAGATTAAGCGTGTCAGAAAACCCGGCTATAGAAATTTCAAGCTCCTATCTGCAAAAATGTGGAATTTTTTAATTTTTGTCAGAAGAAAGATCACGGATGCGTGTTTATTTTATTTTTTTTATTATTTTTTTTCCCCAGGGGTGATCGTATCGACACAGTGGCCCTAGAATATCGCGAAAGGGCTCATTTGAACGGAAATTAAAATTTATAATGCCCTTTTTAAGTGACCAAAAAAATGGAGGGCAGCTAGGCCCCCTCCCACGCTAATTTTTTTCCCAAAGTCACCCGATCAAAATTTTGAGATAGCCATTTTGTTCAGCATGGTCAATAAATACAATAACTATGTCTTTGAGGATGACTTAATCCCCCACAGTCCCCGGGAGAAGGTCTGCAAGTTATGACCTTTGTCCAATGTTTACACATAGTATTGGTTATTGAGAAGTATGCAGAAGTTTTCACTGGGGATTTTTTCTGGTATTTGGGGGGGGGGGGTCGTGTGTTACGTGGGAAGATCTTTCCATGGAGGAAGTTTTCATGGGGGAATATTTCCCAGCATTATTTAAAAAAAAACGATCAGAAGTTATATTAAAAAAAAAACAAGTTCTTTTAACTGAAAGTAAGGAGGAACATCAAAATTTAAAACGAACAGAAATTATCCCGTGTATGAAAGAGGCTGTCCCCTCCTCAACACCATGCTCTTTACGCTAAAGTTTTTTATTGTTTAAAAAAAATAAAGTTTTAAAAAAAAGTTTTAAAGTTTTAAAGTTTTAAAGTTTTCTGTTTTAAAAAAACAGAAATATTTAAAGTATCATTTTCTTTTTCCCTGAAAAGTCTATATCAATATAAAACAAACAGAAATTAATTAAAAAAACTTTTTCACAAAATAGGTATTTCAAAGAAAAATAAAGTTTTCATGGGGGAAGATTTCCCAGCATTATTTAAAAAAAAACGATCAGAAGTTATATTTAAAAAAAAACAAGTTCTTTTAACTGAAAGCAAGGAGGAACATCAAAACATAAAACGAACAGAAATTATTCCGTGTATGAAAAGGACTGTCCCCTCCTCAACGCCTCGCTCTTTGCGCTAAAGTTTGACTCTGTCTCACAACTTTATTATGTAAAACAATAAAAAACTTTAGCGTAAAGAGCGAGGCGTTGAGGAGGGGACAGTCCTTTTCATATTCGGAATAATTTCTGTTCGTTTTAAGTTTTAATGTCGCTCCTTAATTCCGGTTATTTTTTTTTTATTTAATCAGCATAAAAAGCCATTTCCTTTTATATATTAATTGTTATCGAAATTATTTTTTAGTGTTTTGGTTACTATTAGGTCGAGTCATTCCTCACTTACAGTTCGTTATCCCGAACTGTTTCCCACGACGTTTTAAAGTTTAAGCAAAGAGAAAAAGAAAAGTCACTGCCCTGATAAAAAAAAAGTGGCTTTAGTTGCATCGGTTTATGCTTGGGACGTCAATTTTCACATTATATTTGGCCAATACAAATGTTCCAATATAATGCCCTTTTTCAGAACTTTATAAAAATGATGTCATTTCACTTGTTGATAGATAGTCTATCATTCATCTCAGGGCAGAGCTAAGGCAGATATGGTAGATAAGGCATGTTATGTTTCAAAAAACTCGTCCTCTTGCACTTGTTGAATTTTACAGCTCTTCCCATGTCAAATTTTGAGCCAGTAAAGGGAAAATAAAAAAAAAGAGAAAAAAAGTAAAAAAAAGGAAAGTAAAAAAGTTTATTCGAAGTGTAAATTCAAATTGAGACAGGACCTAAGTAACTTTTGAAGTCAGCAAAAGAAAAACATTTCACAAAATATATACAATCTTGCAAAAATAAACTAAATTCCAAAACTTTTCAGCAGACCTTTTCATTAACGTAGTATAATAAAAATGTCCTCAGATTATTCTTTCAACTAATGATTTTTAGTAAACAAGATAAAAGCCAAATTGCTTGGGTTAAAAAAAAAAAATTCTTGAAGACAATTGCAGTTGCAACCTGATGTCACACAGAATAATGAAAAATTGAAGCGATTGGCTTAGGAAATTTTTCTATGATTTAGAAAAATTAAAACTTTGTTAAGATAACCCGTTAAAAAATTGAGATACCCTCTTGAAAATTAAGGTGAGGCAGGATAATTTGAGATAAGTTTAAAAATAGTAAGTAGAATTAAAGGGAAGGAAGACATCATTTTTCAAAATTAATTAAAAAAAACTTTTTCCACAAAATAAGTTTTTAAAAAGAAAGTAAAAAACTCCATTTAACCAAAAATGAACAAAAATAGAATCAAATTATGTACCAAGCTTACAACTACCACAAATCAGTATCAGTAAATAAATATAATCCGAAACAAACAGAAATTAAAATAAGTCAAACTCAAAACAAGCAAAATTTAAAATGAATAGGGTTCCAGACCCCATGCTCTCTAAAAGCTAAGATATGATTTATATTTTACTGAAAAAAATTCAAATGAATTTAGTGAAAAAAATGGGTATGGTCAGTTTAATGAACAAGAAAGAATCAAATAATCTACCAAGCATACAACTACCACAAATCAGTATCAATAAAAAAATGAAACCCCAAAACAAACAGAAATTAAAATATATCAACCTCAAAACGAGCAGAAATTAATCTGAGTAGAGTTCTAAACCCTATGCTTTCTAAAAGCTAGAATATAATTTTATACTTTATTAATTTTTTTTTAATGTTTTCACTTTTATAACATTAAGAAATCAAAAATTAATTAAGATTTTATGGAATAAATATCAGTATATGTACAATAAACTGACAATGCATATTTTTTTCAGTAATTTCTAAAAATAACCTTGAAAGCAGTGGCGTTGTTTCAGGCGGGCAATGATTTGGAGGAAAAATGATTCTATAGCCCATGCTCTTGACTTTTCGGATGACAGGGGCGGATCCAGGATTTTTTAGGAGGGGGGGTGCAAAAGAGGTTGATCCTATAAAACAATATAGGGGGGCGCAAAATAGGTTGATCCGATAAACTTGCGTCAGAAGCAAATTTAATTAACGCAAACTTGGGTTATTTAAGTAAATTACACTCATTTAGACTACACTTGGGGGAGCGTACCCCCCTCGCCCCTCCCCTGGATCCACCCCTGTCAGATGGCAATCCATCTTACCCCCCCCCCCCAATAAAGTGTTGTAGCTACATCCCTGCTTGGGAGCATTGATTCAACTGTAATTCCCATTAAATTTAAAATGACCGATAATAAAGTATTTATAAAATGAAAAGAACTGTTATTGTCAGCTAGTACTCTTTCGGGCCTAAATTATTACTAGACGCCCACCTATGTATGAATTTATAATTAGTCAAGAAAATGTGTCAAAAATGGTATTAATTTTTGTTTCTTTTTTATTTTAATTTTTCAATTGTGTTTTTATTCCACATTCACAGAATTTTCATTCAAAATTTTCAAGGGAAATGCTACATTTTCGTCTAAATTACTACGGTGCAAAAAATAAGCAAAGTTAGTTCATTAGATTCGGCGCTTTTTTCGTCTTTAACAGCTTAGACATTAATAATTTGATGAGTCCAAAGAGAATCTATCCTTCAGAAATACTTTAATTGCTTAGGCTATTATCTATAGGTTTAGGTGTTTTCTCTTGGAAAATTCTCAAACCCCATTAAGTATACTCCCTGAGGAAAATTACCCTCTCCCCCAGTCATAGCTGAAAATACTTTCTTTTTTAATTTGATTTTGATTTTTTTTTTTTTTTTTAATTCGTGCCCAGGCTTAACCAACACATGATGTAGCCAAGACTTAATCTGGATAGGGTTCTAAACACAATGCTTTCTTAAAGCTAGAATATAATTTGTACTTTACTGAAAAAAATTCAAATGAATTTACTGAAAAAATCTGCATTGTCAGTTTAATATACATATGATGATATTTATTCGTTAAAATCTTAATTAATTTTTGATTTATTGAAGTTATAAAAGTGACAACATTAAAAAGAATTTTTTTAAAGAATTGCTATATAAGAATTAAAAAGAAAAAGAATACATTTTCTTGACCATAGAATAGGATTTTGAACTCTTAGTGTCAAACATTTTCAGTAATGAACTGAAAAAAATTCAAATGAATTTACTGAAAAAAATAAGTATTGTCAGTTTAATGTACATATGGTGATATTTATTCCATAAAATCTTAATTAATTTTTTATTTCTTAAGGTTATAAAAGTGACAACAATAAAAAGAATTTATTTAAAGAATTGCTATATAAGAATTAAAAAGAAAAAGAATACATTTTCTTGACCATAGAATAGGATTTTGAACTCTTAGTGTCAAACGTTTTCAGTAATGAACTGAAAAAAATTCAAATGAATTTACTGAAAAAATAAGTATTGTCAGTTTAATGTACATATGCTGATATTTATTCCATAAAATCTTAATTAATTTTTGATTTCTTAAGGTTATAAAAGTGACAACATTAAAAAGAATTTTTTTAAAGAATTGCTATATAAGAATTAAAAAGAAAAAGAATACATTTTCTTGACCATAGAATAGGATTTTGAACTCTTAGTGTCAAACATTTTCAGTAATGAACTGAAAAAAATTCAAATGAATTTACTGAAAAAAATAAGTATTGTCAGTTTAATGTACAAATGCTGATATTTATTCCATAAAATCTTAATTAATTTTTGATTTCTTAAGGTTATAAAAGTGACAACATTAAAAAGAATTTTTTTAAAGAATTGCTATATAAGAATTAAAAAGAAAAAGAATACATTTTCTTGACCATAGAATAGGATTTTGAGCTCTTAGTGTCAAACATTTTCAGTAAAGAACTGAAAAAAATTCAAATGAATTTACTGAAGAAAATTTGTATTTACAGTTTAGTGTACATATACTTATATTTATTCCATAAAATCGTAATTAATTTTTGATTTTTTAAGGTTAAAAAATTGAAAAAATTAAAAAACAAAATTTGCACAAAATGCAAAATTACATTCTGGAATTTTGAAAGGATAGGGTTTAGAACCCTACTCAGACCCGCTCGTTTTGAGTTTGACATACTTTAATTTATGTTTGTTTTGTGTTTCATTTTTTTATTGATACTGATTTGGGGTAGTTGTATGCTTGGTAGATTATTTGATTCTATTTTGTTCATTAAACTGACCATACCATTTTTTTCACTAAATTCATTTGAATTTTTTTCAGTAAAATACAAATTATATTCTAGCTTTTAGAACGCATTGGGTATAGAACCCTACTCATATTAATTTCTGCTTGTTTTGAGTTTGACTTATTTTAATTTCTGTTTGTTTCGGGTTATATTTATTTACTGATACTGATTTGTGGTAGTTGTATGTTTGGTACATAATTTGATTCTATTTTTGTTCATTTTTGGTTTAAAGGAGTTCTTTACTTTTTTTTGAAAAACTGATTTTGTGGAAAAAGCTTTTTTAATTAATTTCTGTTCGTTTTATATTGACATAGTCTTTTTCAGGGAGAAAAACAAAGCCTCTTCTAAACTTAAACAGCCATGCCTTCCATAAAAACCTTAAATACCCCCTGGGCATACCTTACAATCCTCGCCCCTTATCTATGGGGTTTGTTTCCACCCCAAAAGCCAGGTTATATGATATTTAGACTATTTTGAATAGAATGGCTGTCTATTAGATGCATTTTCTATAGATATGACGATATTTATTCCTTAAAATCTTAACTAATTTTCGATTTCTTAAGGTTATAAAGGTGAAAACATTTAAAAGAATTTTTGTCAATAAAGTAATAATTTTATTCTGGCTTTTAGAAAGCATAGGGTTTAGCATTATCCCCTCTTTGCATTCTGTTTTGTATTAACCTTCTGTCAAACACTGAAAAGCCATTCTAATCCTTTCATCCTAGGACATGCTGATATCTGATATCTGATCTCAGCTGATGTCTAAATAAGCCATGAAATTTTAATTAGTAAAACAAAATTAAGTTTTAAAATCATAATTAACATACTTATTTCTGAATTTTTCTAGTACGGCCATATCTAATATCATGTTTATGTAATTTATGTTCGTTTTTTATTCATTCTGGTAAAAAAGAATAAAAAACAATAAATAAAATTGAAATGAAATAAATTGAAAATCAAAGTACATTAGTTAAAATCAATATTTGAATTGGCCTTGAATTTTAAATTAGTTCCTTGATCCGAGTTTTTATGCCAACAACAAAAAGATCAGAAAAATGTTTGAAAGACAATTCTTTCACAACTATTTCACAACAATTCATTTTATTCTGTTATAAAACTTGAATTATTGATCTATAACGAAATCTCTCCACTAAACTTTTAGTTCACAGAAAGCTAACATATACTTATAGGCCAAAATGTAATACTCAAATGTAAGTATATCTATGTTTACTATTTATTACGATGCACATATGAAATTACTGATGAATATTGTCACGCATCTATCTAATTTTCAGCTAAATAACACAGGGGCGGATCCAGGGGGTTGTCATCCTTAAAGACCTAATTTCCAGAACTTTCAACTACGTTGGATAAAATGGCTATCTAAAAATGTTGATTGAATGCGTTTAGGGTAAAGGTGGGCGCAAAACCCCTATGCCTTCCCAAGGTCAGAACAAAATTTACACTTTACTTAAAAAATATAATTTTTTTACTTTTATAAATTTAATAAATCAAATAATATTAACATTTTGATCACTATATATCAGTATATGTATATTGAACTGACAATGCACATTCATTTGTATTTTTTCAGTAAAGTGCAAATTTTGTTCTGACCTTGGGGGAATGATGGGCGTGGGGGGGGGGGGTCTAGTTGCCCTCCAATAACTTTTGACTATCAAAAAGGGCACAAGCCACTCCTATTTCCAATTGAATGAGCCCTTTTCGAACTTTCTACGACAACTTCTTCGATTCGAAGTGCCTAACTATGAAGAAGAAGAAGAAAAAAAAAAACACACATTGTGGCAACATCGTTCTTTACTGAAGGGGCATGGGGGGGGGTGCTAGTTGCCCTCAAATCACTTTCGACTATTAAAAAGGGTACGAGCCCTGCAAATGTCGAAGCAAATGAGTCTATTTTGAAGTTTCTTCGACAACGCCTTCTATAACAACCTGATATGCCCCCAGGGCATAACTTAAAACCCTTGCTCTGAGGGTCGTGGGGGAGTGTCCTCCTCAAAAATATATTTTCTATGTATAATAATACATAGTACATTGTGCCAACATTGTTCTTATATGCCCTCAGGGCATAACTTAAAACCCTTGCCCTGAGGGTTGTGGGGGAGTGTCCTCCTCAAAAACATATTTTCTATCTGGAAATCAACTACGCTGAACAAAATGGCTATCTCAAAATATTGATTGGATGTGTTTGGGGGAACGATGGGCATGGGGAGGGAGCTAGTTGCCCTCCAATCACTTTCGGCTGTTAAAAAGGGCACTAGAACTCTCAATTTCCAATCGAATGAGCCCCTTTTGAAGTCTCTACGACAACCCCTTCCATATGAAGTGCCCTGCTCTAATGGAAAAAAATAATATATAGTACATTGTGCCAACATTGTTCTTATATGCCCTCAGGGCATAACTTAAAACCCTTACGCCTAGGGTTGTGGGGGAGTGTCCTTCTCAAAAACATATTTTCTATGTGGAAATCAACAACGCTGAACAAAATGGCTATCTCAAAATTTTTATTGGATATGTTTGGGGGAATGATGGGCGTGGGGGGGGGGGGTTAGTTGCCCTCCAATCACTATCGACTATTGAAGGAGGCACTAGACCTTTGAATTTCCAATCGTTTGAGCATTATTTGAAGTTTCTACAACAACGCCTTCTTTAAAAACCTTATATGACCCCAGGGCATAACTTAAAACCCTTGCCCTGAGGGCTATGGGAGAGTGTCCTCCTCAAAAACATATTTTCTATCTGGTAATCAACTAGGCCGAACAAAATGGCTATCTCAAAATTTTATTGGATGTGTTTGGGGAAATTATGGGCATGGAGGGGGCTAGTTGCCCTCCAAGCACTTTCGACTATTAAAAAGAGCACTAGCCCTTTGAATTTCAAATCGAATGAACCTTTTTTGAAGTTTCTACGACAAAGCTATAAAAACTATAAAAACCTTATATGCCCCAGGGCATAACTTAAAACCCTTGCCCTGAGGGTTGTGGGGGAGTTTCCTCCTCAAAAACATATTTTCTATCTGGAAATCAACTACGCTTAACAAAATGGCTATCTCCACATTTTGTTTGGTTGTGTTTGGGGGAATTAGGGGCGGGGGGGGGGGCTTGTTGCCCCCCAAACACTTTCGACTATTAAAAAAGGTACTAGCCCTTCAAATTTCCAATCGAATGAGCCTGTTTTGAAGTTTCTACGACAATGCCTTCTATAAAAACCTTATATGCCCCCCGGGCATAACTTAAAACCCTTGCCCCAAGGGTTCTGGGAGAGTGTCCTCCTCAAAAACATATTTTCTATCTGGAAATCAACTACGCTGAACAAAATGGCAATCTCAAAATTTTGATTGGATGTGTTCTGGGGAGTGATGGGCGTGGGGGGGGGGGGGCTAGCTACCCTCCAATAACGTTCAACTATTAAAAAGGACCGTAGAACTCTCAACTTTCAATCGAATGGGCCCCTTTTGAACTTTCTATGACGACCACTACTATCTGAAGTACCCTGTTCTAAAGGGAAAAAAAATAATAAATAGTACATTTTGCCAACATCCTTCTTATATGCCCTCAGGGCATAACTTAAAACCCTTGGCCCAAGGGTTGTGGGGGAGTTTCCTCCTCAAAAACATATTTTCTATCTTGAAATTAACTACGCTGAACAAAATGGCTGTCTCAAAATTTTGATTAGATGTGTTTGGGGAAATGATGGGCGTGGGGGGGGCTAGTTCCCTCCAATCACTTTCGACTATTAAAAAGGGCACTAGCCCTTTGCATTTCTATTCGAATGAGCCTTTTTTGAAGTTTCTGCGACAAAGCCTTCTATAAAAACCTTATATGCCCCCAGGGCATAACTTAAAACCCTTGCCCTGAGGGTTGTGGGGAAGTGTCCTCCTCAAAAAAAATTTTCTATCTTGAAATCAACTACGCTGAACAAAATGGCTATCTCAAAATATTGATTGGATTTGTTCTGGGGAATGATGGGCGTGGGGGGGCTAGTTGCCCTCCAATCACTTTCGACTACTAACAAGTATACTAGAGGACTCAATTTACAATTGAATGACCCGCTTTTTAAGTTTCTGTGTCGATCCCTTCTATAATAAGTTCTTCGCTCTAAAGGGAAAAAAAATAATAAATAGTACATTGTGTCAACATCGTTCTTATATGGCCTCAGGGCATAACTTAAAACCGTTGCCCTTAGGGTTGTGGGGGAGTGTCCTCCTCAAAAACATATTTTCTATCTGGAAATCAACTACGCTAAACAAAATGGCTATATCAAAATTTTGATTGGATGTATTTGGGGGAATGATGGGCGTGGGGGGGGGGGGTGGCTAGGGGCCCACTAATCACTTTCAACTATTAAAAAGGGCACTAGCCCTTTTAATTTACAAACGAATGAGCCTTTTTTGATGTTTCTAAGGCAAAGCATTCTATAAAAACCATACATGTCCCCAGGGAATAACTTATAACCCTTGCCCAGAGGGTTGTGGGGGATTGTCCTCCTAAAAAACAAATTTTCTATCTGGAAATAAACTACGCTTAACAAAATGCCTATCTAAAAATTTTGCTTCGATGCGTTTGGGGGAATGATGGGCCTGGGGTGGAGCTAGTTGCCCTCCAATCACTTTCGACTATTAAAAAGGGCACTAGCCACTTAAATTTCCAATGGAATGAGCCCTTTTCGAAGTTTCTACGACAACTCCTTCGATACGAAGTGCCTGTCAAAGAAAGACGAAAAAAAAAACACATTGTGGCCATATCGTTCGTTACTTAGGCAGCGCTAGCGCGCTGCCTATGATGCTTATTCTTAGATTTTTCGATATAACTGTTAAAACACAATTTATAAGTAAACAAGGTAACCTAAAGCTCTTTTAAATGCTTCAGAGTATTTTGTGTTACCTCTAATAATTAAAATGAACACAACCTTTGAAAATATCCACCCAAGATTTTTATTTCAAAAATTTATTAGTAAACAAGGTAACCTAAAGCTGTTTTAAATACCTCAGAGTATTTTGTGTTACCTCTAATTATTAAAATGAACACAGCCTTAGAAAATATCCACCCAAGATTTATATTTCAAAAATTTATTAGTAAACAAGGTAACCTAAAGCTGTTTTAAATACTTCAGAGTATTTTGTGTTACCTCTAATAATTAAAATGACCACAACCTTAGAAAATATCCACCCAAGATTTTTATTTCATTGCATCTAAATATTTGTCTGATTATAACCCGAAGCTAAAAAATCCTGTTGTATTTGACATTTTTCAAAATCTATTGCCCCCCAGTTCATCCCCTATAGTTATTTATCATTTTTACTCTAACTATTTTCAAGAACATTGTTTTCGATTACTATTTAGATTATTTTATTCGGTACTAGATAATTTTGTTTGCTATTTCAAATTTTATGAATATTATTTGATTATTTTTATTATCCCATTTCCAAATTTTCTACTTTGCTTATTTTGCAAAATTTTTTTATTCCTCCATAACCCTGTTAGTAAGGTCTCATAGCGGCATGAGAATGGACCTAAGGTTTGCCTAACATTAACCGTAACTGTAAACAACGCCACGCGAAACTCTTGAGAAGTGGCACCCTTGTGAAAATTAAAGCCTAGTATACGAAACACCTTTGCATTGGGTTTTGAATAATGCATGATCTTTTTTTATGTTTTGTTTGTTTTGTTATGTTTTTTAAGGCTTAATAACCTCTATTTAGCTAGTTTTTACTATGCGTCTCCTTCCTACAGTAATAGAATATTTGAAGGCATGGTTATGTCACGAGTAGGAATTATCTTTCCATGAATCCATAAATAGAAAGCATGAATAGAAATTTTCAGCAAGGAATTATTTGTTTTTTTTTACATTATCAGTATATTTTGTATGACTAAATTATGCATGTAACCACTATTAATTTTTTTTTTATTCCTAGCACGCCCCTGTGACAACTTGCCTTTCCAAGTTCGTGGGCAGGCTAGAAGATTTAGTTGAAATACTTTATTTCCCATGTTTTATATCTCTGTATGTATTTTGTTAAGTTTTATTCTTATTAACATACTTTACTACTACTACTACTACTACTACTAACAACTCACCGCAGCACCAAGCCGCCTGAGGCCAACACAGCTACGCACGCTCCTCCTCCATCCCAATCTATTCAAAGCCTACCTTTTTACACCCGCCCACGAAGTTCCCATTTCCTTTAAATATTTCTTTATGACGTCGTTCCACCCCAGACGGGGACAACCTGCTTTCCGTTTAGCCCTAGATGGTTGGCCGAAAAGAACAATCTTCGGCAATCTGTCATCCTTCATCCGCACAACGTGCCCTAACCACCTCAACCTTTCTTTCATTATAGCCAGTTAGGAGAATTTAGATTGCTTGCATGACATCAACTGTTTTGATAAAAGAGCATGAATACTTTTTAAACCGGACTGCCTTTTCATTTATAATTGAAAAGAAAATACATAATAAAACAGTAAAACTTTTTAATAAGACAAAGAAAAGAAAATGAATGAGAAATAATAATGAAAGCCCGGTTGCTTTGGCTTTACATTCTGGAGGCTCTGTCGACAGGAAAAAACACCCAAAAATTAGCTTAAAGAAAATAAATGAAAAATTAAAAACGCATGAAGCTATAGAAAAAGAAAAATGAAAAAAAAAAAATCACGGTAGGATATCTACAATAGATTGTTGTACGCATACGCAAATATTTGGATATTTCGTGTACGTAAATATATATATATATATATATATATATATATATATATATATATATATATATATATATATATATATATATATATATATATATATATATATATATATATATATATATATATATATATATATATATATATATATATATATATATATATATATATATATATATTCTGTAGGAATTAAATCTCTATAGAATATGTATATATACGTATATAACGTCTATTCATTCAAATACCTTACGTCTGCCACAGGTCAAATTAATTAAAATAAAATACAGGTTAAGAAACTATTATGATTGAATATTTAATGATAAAGAAAGCCTTAAAAACAGAAGAGCAGATGAAGTTGAGAATTTGTTAAACCTTGATAAAATTGAATGATATAAAAATAAATGATTTTTTTTTCAAGGAGTTTGGAAGCAAACGGATAATTATTTGCAAGGATTCAGTGACAGTGCAAATGGAATTAAAAATAATTAGACATCAGGTCCAATAAGTTTCTAAAGTATTGTGGCTGTTAAGTTGGAGATAAACAACTGAAGATTAAAAATCCGAATTTTAAAGGAGGGGAATTACCTAGTAGCTTTTAGGAAACTTCATTTAAGCCCCATTGTAAGATATAAAAAAAAAAATGAATTTGGCATTTCTCGATGCATTATTTTAATTTTCAAAGGAAATAAATTACCTAGCATGATGATACTTATTACACGAAGAGATGCTTCTGATCAATTTTTAAAAGTAGAACAGACGTTCTTGAGCAGGTGAGAAGATATGCCAACCAGCTTCTCACTCATAGAAAAATATTTTGGATTATGTTTTGGATTATAGATTATGAACGGGTTAAAATTTGTGTTTAACACACAGAAACGTTTTAGTAAAGGGACCTATGTTTGCGCAAGTGATTGTTCTATCCTTCATTCTACAGAAGAGTATGGTATTAAATGGGAAGGTAAAAATAAAACTAAGGTTAGAATATCGGATACCATTATTATAACAGTGGCCAGATATGGCTGTGAAAACTAGGCACAGAAAAAAGCTGATGAAGATTCGTTAAATGTTTTCCAAAGGCATTTTCTAAGGATAACCACAGGTACTTGTAAGAATGACAGTAAATGAGTGACAATAACAGTATGAAAAACAACAATGACAACGAATGACAATAAATGAATGGCAACAAATGAATCAATAAAATGAATCATGTGCGATAATCATGTGCGACCAATAACAGAATCAATGACAGTATATGAATGACAGTATATTAATGACAGTATTTGTATGAAACAGTAAGCTGTACAATAAACATGTCTTAATTCCCACTTTCTAGGATTGTAAGGAAAGAGTGGTAAAGATAACATTATCAGATTACATTTTCTAAGGATAACCGCAGGTACTCATATGAATGACAGTAAATGAATGACAACGACAGTATAAACAATGACAATGACCACGAATGACAATTAATGAATCAATAAAATGAATCATGCCCAATAAATGAATGACAATAACAGAATGAATGGCAGTATATGAATGACAGTTTTGATCCCACTTTCTAGGATTGTAAGGAAAGAGGGGTAAAATAATGTTTTTCAGATGAAAGATTTTCAAAGATTGTGCATTCTAGCCATCCATATGGGGCCAAATAAAATCCTTTAACGACACGAGAAGAGGTATAAGAAAGGATTTAATGGAAATTAGAACTACATGGGAAGGGTTAAGGAACGAAGATTTGAATAGAATGTGATCAAGAAAAAGTGTGTGCAGTTTTTTTGTTCTTAAACGGTTAATTCCAGCATTGACCTTTTAGTAGCGGCAGGGGCATCCTAAGGCTCATTTTACTGGAGGGGGGCAATCTTCGTAAATTTTACCGAATCACTACCTGATTTATGCCGAATTTTCTGAAGAAATCAGGAATTTCGCTAAATTTCGGCCGATTTTGCAAAGTTTCTGCCGAAATTTTTGCCTTCGGCGAAAATTTTACCGAATTATAAAAAGTTGGGGGGGGAGGCTACCCTCCCCACCCTCCTTCCTCGGGAAGCCCCTGAGTAGCGGTTTAAGTATCTTTGAATTATTTGCGTTTCTACATCAAAATGGGACTTCTTCAACATTTAGTTATTCTTTATATTTTAATCACTCTTATTTTCTGCTGATCTATGTGTCTAATTTAGCTAAAAAAAATCGATATGTCTGGAGTCAGTTTTATAGGATTTCATGAGCTATTAGGCTACATTTTATGGGTAGATTTGTTTTAATGTTCTTAATAAACCTCATGTGAGACAAAGTTTTCTGGAGACAAAGTGTGTTTAAAATTAAAGTAGTATCACTGATAAAAAGAAAATTCAGTTAAAAAAAAAAAGAAAAAAAAATGCCGTGACGCTTTTTATTTGCTTTAAGTTTCATTAAAAAGTACCCATTAGGTTCCATGTGCTTTTTGCTAGATCACATTTAATATTGCAAGAACAGTTAAATAGGACAGCGTGAAAAAGTTATTGTTGAACTGCGTTTTAACTCCAGAAGAGATTTGAAAGGATAGGTAACTTTTCACAGAGTATGACTGTTCACAAAACCAGGTTTTAAACAGAGTACATTTTTCGCTTTGAATTTTCTATTGAAGGCGAAGGGGCTTACAAGATAGACTACAATGAAAATTTTGAGAAGATGATCTCAAACTTGTAGTTTTTTGAAAATTGACAACAATTCCACTGTCCTAATTAAAATTACCTCAATAATTTGGCATTTTTAATTTGGTTTCAGCCTATGGCGGACCCAGTATTTTTTTTTAGGGGGGAGGGGCGCAAAATAGGTTGATCCGATAAACTCGCGTTAGGAGCAAGTTTAATTAACGCAAACTTGCGTAAATTAAGTAAATTACACTACTTGAGACTATGTTAGGGGGGCGCGCCCCCTCACCCCCCTGGATCCGCCGCTGGTTTCAGCAAGGATTCTGCAAGCTCTTCTAGAATGCAGTTAGTTTTATGAGGTTGATGATTTCCAAAATGCAAAAAAACATAAATATGAAGCTTGTTGGTTGTTTCAAAGCCATGAGAGTAAAAACTTGGATTTGCCGCTAAAACCCCGGGTTACAATACCTTCCAAAATTTGCCTGGATTCACCCTCCAAATCTATCTGATACTTGTTTTCTCAAAAATAATGGTTTAGCAGTTTTCAGCAAGGAAAGAATATAATATGAAAATTTAAACAGAGTAGCAAGCTCATGAAAAATACCCTATATGCTTAACCTCTCCCTCCAGAAAACAGCTCTAATATGTCCTCTCCCGAACCTATTGAAATATCAGCTGATGGAAGGCATTAAGTAGCTAGGTTGCGGATATGTCTAGCTACTCCTTACTATACAGTTACTATATAAGGGATATTGTACAAAGTATGCACAGGGACGAATCTCCAGCATTTTTATTGGGGGAGGGGGGCAAGAGGGGTCCATATCTGGATGCTCAAAGGGCATGGGATGTATAATATTTTTTTTCTCCACATTATTGGGGGACAACTGCCTCCCCTTGCCACCCCCAAACAACGCCCCTGGGTATGCACAAGCTACAGCAGTTCGTAGAAATTTGAAGAGGTCTCAGTAGATAGCTCCAACAAAAATTCAGTAGACTTTACATAGACACAATGGACATAAGTAGAAAAGGGGGTGCTACTCGTGACAGCACTCCAAATATGGGCATAGAGTCCCTAGGGGAAATGGATTTCTGGGAAATTGATTGCGTAATCGATTGGGAATTTGGAACACCTGTGCTGTCAGTCATTAATCAAATTGTTTCCGGGCAAAGTTTAATAATGTCTGACAGGTACTGTCAACATTTCTCCAGGAATAGATCCAAGTCATTAATGTCTTTGCCTCGGAAACAACTCTTTTGGTCGAACTCCAAAGATATTAATAACCAAACGCCATGGAAACAGTTCTCCAAGAAACATCTTAGCGATGAATTGTTTTAGCGCGGGAATCAGGTTTTTTATTAATTTGAAATGCGTTAGCGCAGAGATGCCAAAAACAAAAGGAACACGCTGAAATTACGTTTAGGGATTATTTGGGCGAAACTGTTTTAGACAGGTTATGGAATTATTTCGGCGAAACAGTTAGAGACATTCTAAAGATGATTATAGAAGAGAATTTGAGGGTGAAACTCTGTGGTCGTTATAATACACAAGTTCCATTGAACAGTGTCATGAGGTCCTCTACCCCAACCCCAAAGGGTTCCGATCCCCCTACCCCAACCCCCAAGGGTTCCAATCCCTCTACCCCCACCCCGAAGGAAGCCACCGGTCCTCAAAGGTCCACTGGGCTCCCAAAGGGCCCACCGGCCCTCAAGGTTCCCCCAGACCCCCCCCCCCCGGGGGCCCAAAGGGCCCCTCCCCCCTTTGGCCCCCCAAAGGGGCCCCTCTCACTCCATTTCCTCCCTCCTCCTCCTCTTCCCCTCCCCCTCCTCCCCTCCCCTCCTCTTCCTCCCCCTCCTCCTCCCTCCTCCTCCTCCCCTTCCCTCCCCCATTTTTTATACTTTTTTGTGCATTGAGACACATAACGACCCCCTCCCCCCGGCCCCTCCCCCCTCCAAAGTTCTGATTTTTCAAAGTTCATTTTGAATTTCATTAGTTTAAATTCAAGAGGTGGAATGTTTAATTAGTGTTTTGTTTTGGTTTAAATTTTAAAAGTTAATTTTTATTTATTTTTAAAAGTTAATTTTGAATTTCTTTCGTTGAAATGCAAGAGTTGCAATATTTCAGTAGTGTTTGGTTGTGGTTTACCTTGTCACTGTTACATTTTCTTGATTTTTCAAAGTTCATTTTGAATTTCTTTCGTTGAAATGCAAGAGTTGGAATATTTTAGTAGTGTTTGGCTTACATTGTCACAGTTACATTTTCATGATTTTTCAAATTTAATTTTGAATTTCTTTAATTGAAATGCAAGAGTTGGAAGATTTTAGTAGTGTTTGGTTTACCTTGTCACAGTTACATTTTCTTGATTTTTCAAAGTTCATTTTGAATTTCTTTTATTGAAATGCAAGAGTTGGAATATTTCAGTAGTGTTTGGTTTTGGTTTAACTTGTCACTGTTACATTTTCTTTATTTTTAAAAGTACATTTTGATTTTATTTTTTTGAAATTAAAGAGTTTTAATATTTAAGTATTGTTTTGTTGTTGTTTAAATTGTCAAAGTTACATTTTCTTGATTTTTCAAAGTTCATTTTGAATTTCTTTTGTTGAAATGCAAGAGTTGGAATATTTCAGTAGTGTTTCGTTGTGGTTTACCTTGTCACAGTTACATTTTCTTGATTTTTCAAAGTACATTTTGAATTTCTTTCGTTGAAATTCAAGAGTTGGAATATTTCAGTACTGTTTGGTAGTTGTTTACCTTGTCTCAGTTACCTTTTGTTGATTTTTCAAAGTACAATTTGAATTACTTTCATTGAAATGCAAGAGTTGGAATATTTCAGTAGTGTTTCGTTGTGGTTTACCTTGTCAAACTTACATTTTCTTGATTTTTCAAAGTTCATTTTGAATTTCTTTCGTTGAAATGCAAGAGTTGGAATATTTTAGTAGTGTTTGGCTGTGGTTTACCTTGTCACAGTTACATTTTCTTGATTTTTCAAAGTTCATTTTGAATTTCTTTCGTTGAAATGCAAGAGTTGGAATATTTCAGTAGTGTTTGGTTGTGTTATACCATGTCACAGTTACATGTTCTTGATTTTTCAAAGTTCAATATAAATTTATCTCGTTTAAATGCAAGATTTGTAATTTTTCACTTGTGTTTGTTTGTGTTTCACATTGTCACGGTTACATTTTCTTGATTTTTCAATGTAAATTTTGATTATTTTTCGTTGTATTTCTCGAGTTGGAATCTTTCACTTGTGTTTTGTTGTGGTTTACCTGGTCACAGTTTCATTTTCTTGATTTTTAAATGTTCCTTTTGAATTTCTTTAGTTGAAATTCAAGAGTTGGAATACTTGAGTAGTGTTTGGTTGTGGTTTACCTTGTCACAGTTACATTTTCTTGATTTTTCAAAGTTCATTTCGAATTTCTTTCGTTGAAATGCAAGAGTTGGAATATTTTGGTAGTGTTTGGTTGTGGTTTACCTTGTCACAGTTACATTTTCTTGATTTTTCAAAGTTCATTTCGAATTTCTTTCATTGAAATGCAAGAGTTTGAATATTTCAGTAGTGTTTGGTCGTGGTTTACCTTGTCACAGTTACATTTTCCTGATTTTTCAAAGTTCATTTTGAATTTCTTACATTGAAATGAAAGAGTTGGAATATTTCAATAGCGTTTGGTTGTGGTTTACATTGTCACAGTTACATTCTCTTGATTTTTCAAATTTCATTTTGAATTTCTTTCGTTGAAATGCAAGAGTTGGAATATTTCAGTAGTGTGTTGTTGTAGTTTACCCTGTCACAGTTACATTCCCTTAAATTTTCAAAGTTCATTTTGAATTTCTTTCGTTGATATGCAAGAGTTGGAATATTTCAGTAGTGTTTGGTTGTGGTTTACCTTGTCACAGTTACATTCCCTTAATTTTTCAAAGTTCATTTTGAATTTCTTTCGTTGAAATGCAAGAGTGGGAATATTTCAGTAGTGTTTGGTTGTGGTTTACCTTGTCACAGTTACATTCCCTTAATTTTTCAAAGTTCATTTTGAATTTCTTTCGTTGAAATGCAAGAGTTGCAATATTTCAGTAGTGTTTGATTGTGGTTTACCTTATCATAGTTACATCTTCTTGATTTTTCAAAGTTCATTTTGAATTTCTTTCATTGAAATGCAAGAGTTGGAATATTTCACTAGTGTTTGGTTGTGGTTTACCTTTTCACAGTTACATTCTCTTTATTTTTCAAAGTTCATTTTGAATTTCTCTCGTTGAAATGCAAGAGTTTGAATATTTCACTTGTGTTTCGTTGTGGTTTACCTTGTCACATTTACATTTTCTTGATTTTTCAAAGTTCATTTTGAATTTCTTTCGTTGAAATGCAAGAGTTGGAATATTTCAGTAGTGTTTGGTTGTGGTTTACCTTGTCACAGTTAGATTTTCTTGATTTTTCAAAGTACATTTTTAATTTCTTTATTTTAACTGCAAGAGTTGGTATATTTCAGTAGTGTTTCGTTGTGGTTTAGAGTGTCACAGTTACATTTTCCTGATTTTTCAAAGTTCATTTTGAATTTCTTTCGTTGAAATGCAAGAGTTGGAATATTTCAGTAGTGTTTGGTTGTGGTTTACCTTGTCAGAGTTACATTCTCTTGATTTTTCAGAGTTCATTTTGAATTTCTTTCGTTGAAATGCAAGAGTTGGAATATTTCAGTAGTGTTTGGTTGTGGTTCACCTTGTCACAGTTACATTCTCTTGATTTTTCAAAGTTCATTTTGAATTTCTTTCGTTGAAATGCAAGAGTTGGATTATTTCAGTAGTGTTTGGTTGTGGTTCACCTTGTCACAGTTACATTTTCTTGATTTTTCAAAGTTCATTTTGAATTTGTTTCGTTGAAATGCAAGAGTTGGAATATTTCAGTAGTGTTTGGTTGTGGTTCACCTTGTCACAGTTACATTTTCTTGATTTTTCAAAGTTCATTTCGAATTTCTTTCGTTGAAATGCAAGAGTTGGAATATTTCAGTTTTATTTCGTTGTGGTTTACCTTGTCACAGTTACATTTTCTTGATTTTTAAAAGTTCATTTTGAATTTTCTTTCGTTGAAATGCAAGAGTTTGAATATTTCAGTTGTGTTTCGTTGTGGTTTACCTTGTCACAGTTAAATTTTATTTATTTTTCAATGTTCATTTAGAATTTTTTCTTTGAAATGCAAGAGTTGGAATATTTCATTAGTGTTTGGTTGTGGTTTACCTTGTCACAGTTACATTTTCTTGATTTTTCAAAGTTCATTTTGAATTTCTTTCGTTGAAATGCAATAGTTGGAATATTTCAGTAGTGTTTATTTGTGGTTTACCTTGTCACAGTTACATTTTCTTTATTTTTCAAAGTTCATTTTGAATTTATTTAGTTGAAATGCAAGAGTTGGAATATTTCAGTAGTGTTTTGTTGTGGTTTACCGTGTCACAGTTACATTTTCTTAATTTTTCAAAGTTCATTTTGAATTTTTTTTCTTTGAAATGCAAGAGTTGTAATATTTAAGTAGTGTATTGTCGTTGTTTAACTTGTCAAATTTACATTTTCTTGATTTTTCTAAGTTCATTTTGAATTTCTTTCTTTGAAATGCAAGAGTTGGAATATTTCAGTAGTGTTTGGTTGTGATTTACCCTGTCAGAGTTACATTCTCTTGATTTTTCAAAGTTGATTTGAATTTCTTTCGTTTAAATGCAAGAGTTGGAATATTTCAGTAGTGTTTGGTTGTGGTTTACCCTGTCACAGTTACATTATCTTGATTTTTTAAAGTTCATTTTGAATTTCTTCCGTTGAAATGCAAGAGTTGGAATATTTCAGTTGTGTTTGGTTGTGGTTTACCGTGTCACAGTTAAATTTTCTTGATTTTTCAAAGTTCATTTCGAATTTCTTTCGTTTAAATGCAAGAGTTGGAATATTTCAGTAGTGTTTGGTTGTGGTTTACCGTGTCACAGTTACATTTTCCTGATTTTTCAAAGTTCATTTTGAATTTCTTTCGTTGAAATGCAAGAGTTGGAATATTTCAGTAGTGTTTGGTTGTGGTTTACCGTGTCACAGTTACATTTTCTTGATTTTTCAAAGTTCATTTCGAATTTCTTTCCTTGAAATGCAAGAGTTGGAATATTTCAGTTGTGTTTCGATGTGGTTTACCTTGTCACAGTTACATTTTCTTGATTTTTCAAAGTTCATTTTGAATTTCTTTCATTGAAATGCAAGAGTTGGACTATTTCATTTGTGTTTGGTTGTGGTTTACCTTGTCACAGTTACATTTTCCTGATTTTTCAAAGTTCATTTTGTTTTTCTTTCATTGAAATGCAAGAGGAGTTGGAATATTTCAGTCGTGTTTGGTTGTTGTTTACCTTGTCAGTTTAACATTCTCTTGAATTTTAAAATTTCATTTTGAATTCCTTTAGTTTACATTACCAAATTGGACTATTTATTTAGTGTTCTGTTGTGGTTTATATTATCACAGTTACATTTTCTTGATTTTTAAAAGTTCCTTTTGAACTTCTTTCGCTGAAATGCAAGAGTTGGAATATTTCAGTAGTGTTTGGTAGTGGTTCACCTTGTCACAGTTACATTCTCCTGATTTTTCAAAGTTCATTTTGAATTTCTCTCGTTGAAATGCAAGAGTTGGAA
This sequence comes from Artemia sp. Qi Xiang Cuo, assembly GCF_049724085.1. Lineage (NCBI taxonomy): Eukaryota > Metazoa > Arthropoda > Branchiopoda > Anostraca > Artemiidae > Artemia > Artemia sp. Qi Xiang Cuo. The sequence continues at coordinate 50,105,452 of NC_142810.1, forward strand.
TATTTCAGTTGCGTTTCGTTCTGGTTTACCTTGTCACAGTTACATTTTCTTGATTTTTCAAAGTTCATTTTGAAATTCTTTCGTTGAAATGCAAGAGTTAGAATATTTCAGTAGTGTTTGGTAGTGGTATACCTTGTCACAGTTACATTTTCTTGATTTTTCAAAGTTCATCTTGAATTTTTTTCGTTGAAATGCGAGAGTTGGAATATTTCAGTAGTGTTTGGTTGTGGTTTACCGTGTCACAGTTACATTTTCTCGATTTTTCAAAGTTCATTTCGAATTTCTTTCGTTGAAATGCAAGAGTTGGAATATTTCAGTAGTATTTGGTTGTGGTTTACCTTGTCACAGTTACATTTTCTTGATTTTTCAAAGTTCATTTTGAATTTTTTTCATTGAAATGCAAGAGTTGGAATATTTCAATAGTGTTTGGTTGTGGTTTACCTTGTCACAGTTACATTTTCTTGATTTTTCAAAGTTCATTTTGAATTTCTTTCATTGAAATGCAAGAGTTGGAATATTTCAGTAGTGTTTGGTTGTGGTTTACCTTGTCACAGTTACATTTTCTTGATTTTTCAAAGTTCATTTTGAATTTCTTTCGTTGAAATGCAAGAGTTGGAATATTTCAGTAGTGTGTTGTTGTAGTTTCCCTTGTCACAGTTACATTCCCTTTATTTTTCAAAGTTCATTTTGAATTTCTTTCGTTGAAATGCAAGAGTTGGAATATTTCAGTAGTGTGTGGTTGTAGTTTACCCTGTCACACTTACATTCCCTTAATTTTTCAAAGTTCATTTTGAATTTCTTTCATTGAAATGCAAGAGTTGGAATATTTCAGTAGTGTTTGGTTGTGGTTTACCTTGTCACAGTTACATTTTCTTGATTTTTCAAAGTTCATTTTGAATTTCTTTCATTGAAATGCAAGAGTTGGAATATTTCAGAAGTGTTTGGTTGGGGTTTACCTTGTCACACTTACAGTATATTGATTTTTCAAAGATCATTTAGAATTTATTTAGTTGAAATGCACGAGTTGTAATACTTCAGAAGTGTTTGGTTGTGGTTTACCTTGTAACAGTTACATTTTCTTGATTTTTCAAAGATCATTTTGAATTTCTCTCGTTGAAAAGCAAGAGTTGGAATATTTCAGTAGTGTTTGGTTGTGGTTTACCTTGTCACAGTTACATTTTCTTGATTTTTCAAAGTTCATTTTGAATTTCTTTCGTTGAAATCCAAGAGTTGGAATATTTCAGTAGTGTTTGGTTCTAGTTTACCTTGTCACAGTTACTTTTCTTTGATTTTTCAAAGTTCATTTTGAATTTATTTCGTTGAAATGCGAGAGCTGGAATATTTCAGTAGTGTTTCATTGTGGTTTACTTTGTCACAGTTACATTTTCTTCATTTTTCAAAGCTCATTTTGAATTTCTTTCATTGAAATGCAAGAGTTGGAATATTTCAGAAGTGTTTGGTTGTGGTTTACCTTGTCACAGTTACATTTTCTTGATTTTTCAAAGATCATTTTGAATTTCTTTCGTTGAAATGCAAGAGTTGGAATATTTCAGTAGTGTTTGGTTGTGGTTTACCTTGTCACAGTTACATTTTCTTGATTTTTCAAAGTTCATTTTGAATTTCTTTCGTTGAAATGCAAGAGTTGGAATATTTCAGTAGTGTTTGGTTGTGGTTTACCTTGTCACAGTTACTTTTTCTTGATTTTTCAAAGTTCATTTAGAATTTCTTTCATTGAAAAGCAAGAGTTGTAATATTTCAGTAGTGTTTGGTTGTGGTTTACCTTGTCACAGTTACACTTTCTTGATTTTTCAAAGTTCATTTTGAATTTCTTTTGTTGAAATGCAAGAGTTGGAATATTTCAGTAGTGTTTGCTTGTAGTTTACCTTGTCACAGTTACATTTTCTTGATTTTTCAAAGTTCATCTGAATTTCTTTGCAAGAGTTGGAATATTTCAGTAGTGTTTGGGTGTGGTTTACCTTATCACAGTTACATTTTCTTGATTTTTCAAAGTTCATTTTGAATTTCTTTCGTTGAAATGCAAGAGTTGGAATATTTCAGTAGTGTTTCGTTGTTGTTTACTTTGTCAGAGTTACATTCTCTTGATTTTTCAAAGTTCATTTTGAATTTCTTTCGTTGAAATGCATTAGTTGGAATATTTCAGTAGTGGTTGGATGTGGTTTACATTGTCACAGTTACTTTTTCTTAATTTTTCAAAGTTCAGTTTGAATTTCTTTTGTTTAAAAGCAAGAGTTGGAATATTTCAGTAGCGTTTTGTTGTGGTTTACCTTTTCACAGTTACACTTTCTAGATTTTTCAATGTTAATTTTGAATTTCTTTTGTTGAAATGAAAGAGTTGGAATATTTCAGTAGTGTTTGCTTGTGGTTTACCTTGTCACAGTTACATTTTCTTGATTTTTCAAAGTTCATCTGAATTTTTTTGCAAGAGTTGGAATATTTCAGTAGTGTTTGGCTGTGGTTTACCTTGTCACAGTTACATTTTCTTGATTTTTCAAAGTTCATTTTGAATTTCTTTCGTTGAAATGCAAGAGTTGGAATATTTCAGTAGTGTTTCGTTGTTGTTTACTTTGTCAGAGTTACATTCTCTTGATTTTTCAAAGTTCATTATGGATTTCTTTAGTTGAAATATTTTTTGTCATGCTTTACCTTGACACAGTTAAATTTCCTGATTTCTGTTAGGTTAGGTTAGGCTAGATCAAGTTAGATTAAGGTTAAGTTAGGTTAGGGTAGGTTAGCCTACGTACGCGCGCGTACGTAGGCTAACCTACCCTAACCTAACTTAACCTTAATCTAACTTGATCTAGCCTAACCTAACCTAACAAAAATCAGGAAATTTAACTGTGTCAAGGTAAAGCACGACAAAACATATTTCAAGTAAAGAAATCCATAATGAACTTTGAAAAATCAAGAGAATGTAACTCTGACAAAGTAAACAACAACGAAACACTACTGAAATATTCCAACTCATGCATTTCAACGATAGAAATCCAAAATGAACTTTGAAAAATCAAGAAAATGTAACTGTGACAAGGTAAACCACTGCAAAACACTACTGAAATATTCCAATTCATGCATTTCAATGAAAGAAATTCAGATTAACTTTGAAAAATCATCGAAATGTAACTGTGACAAGGTAAACCATAACCACAAACTACTGAAATATTCCAACTCTTGCATTTCAAGGAAAGGAATTCAAAATGATCTTTGAAAAATCAAGAAAATGTAACTGTGACAAGGTAAACCACAACCAAGCACTTCTGAAATATTCCAACTCTTGCATTTCAATGAAAGAAATTCATAATGAGCTTTGAAAAATCAAGAAAATGTAACTGTGACAAGGTAAACCACAACCAAACACTACTGAAATATTCAAACTCTTGCATTTCATCGAAAGAAATTCAAAATGAACTTTGAAAAATCACGAAAAAGTAACTCTGACAAGTTAAACTAGAAACAAACACTACTGAAATATTCCAACTCTTGAATTTCAAAGACAGAAATTCAAAATGAACTTTGAAAAATCAAGAAAATGTAACTGTGACAAGGTAAACCTCAACCAAACAATACTGAAATATTCCAACTCTTGCATTTCAACGAGAGAAATTCAAAATGATCTTTGAAAAATCAAGAAAATGTAAGTGTGACAAGGTAAACCACAACCAAACACTTCTGAAATATTCCAACTCTTGCATTTCAACGAAAGAAATTCAAAATGAACTTTGAAAAATCAAGAAAATGTAAGTGTGACAAGGTAAACCCCAACCAAACACTACTGAAATAATCCAACTCTTGCACTTTAATGAAAGAAATTCAAAATGAACTTTGAAAAACAAGAAAATGTAACTGTGACAAGGTAAAACGCAACGAAACACTAGTGAAATATTCCAACTCTTGCATTTCAACGAAAGAAATTCAAAATGAACTTTGAAAAATTAAGTGAATGTAACTGTGACAAGGTAAACTACAACCAAACACTACTGAAATATTCCAACTCTTGCATTTCAAAGAAAGAAATTCAAAATGAACTTTGAAAAATCAAGAAAATGTAACTGTGACATGGTAAACCTCAACCAAACAATACTGAAATATTCCAAATCTTGCATTTCAACGAGAGAAATTCAAAATGATCTTTGAAAAATCAAGAAAATGTAAGTGTGACAAGGTAAACCAAAACCAAACACTTCTGAAATATTCCAACTCTTGCATTTCAACGAAAGAAATTCAAAATGAACTTTGAAAAATCAAGAAAATGTAACTGTGACAAGGTAAACCACAACCAAACACTACTGAAATAATCCAACTCTTGCATTTCAACGAATGAAATCCAAAATTAACTTTGAAAAATCAAGATAATGTACCAGTGACAAGGTAAACAATAACAAAACACTATTGAAATATTCCAACTCTTGAATTTCAATGAAAGAAATCCAAAATGAACTTTGAAAAATCAAGAGAATGTAACTGTGTCAAGGTAAACCACAACCAAATACTACTGAAATATTCAAACTCTTGCATTTCAAAGAAAGAAATTAGAAATTAACTTTGAAAAATCCCGAAAGTGTAACTGAGACAAGGTAAACCAGAAGCAAACACTACTGAAATATTCCAACTCTTGCATTTCAACGAAAGAAATTCTAAATGAACTTTGAAAAATCGAGAAAATGTAACTGTGACACGGTAAACCACAACCAAACACTACTGAAATATTCCAACTCTTGCATTTCAACGAAAGAAATTCAAGATGAACTTTGAAAAATCAAGAAAATGTAACTGTGACAAGGTAAACCACAACCAAACACTTCTGAAATATTCCAACTCTTGCATTTCAACGAAAGAAATTCAAAATGAACTTTTAAAAATCAAGAAAATGTAACTGTGACAAGGTAAACCACAACGAAACACAACTGAAATATTCCAACTATTGCATTTCAACGAAAAAAATTCAAAATGAACTTTGAAAAATCAAGAAAAAGTAACTGTGACAAGATAAACCACAACCAAACACTACTGAAATATTCCAACTCTTGCATTTCAACGAAAGAAGTTCAAAATGAACTTTGAAAAATCAAGAAAATGTAACTGTGACAAGGTGAACCACAACCAAACACTACTGAAATATTCCAACTCTTGCATTTCAACGAAAGAAATTCAAAATAAACTTTGAAAATTCAAGAGAATGTAACTGTGACAAGGTAAACCACAACCAAACACTACTGAAATATTCCAACTCCTCTTGCATTTCAATGAAATAAATTCAAAATAAACTTTGAAAAATCGAGAGAATGTAACTGTGACAAGGTAAACCACAACCAAACCCAACTGAAATATTCCAACTCTTGCATTTCAATGAAAGAAATTCAAAATGAACTTTGAAAAATCAAGAAAATGTAACTGTGACAAGGTAAACCACATCGAAACACAACTGAAATATTCCAACTCTTGCATTTCAATGAAAGAAATTCAAAATGAACTTTGAAAAATCAAGAAAATGTAACTGTGACACGGTAAACTACAACCAAACACTACTGAAATATTCCAACTCTTGCTTTTCAACGAAAAAAATTCGAAATGAATTTTGAAAAATCAGGAAAATGTAACTGTGACAGGGAAAACCACAACCAAACACTACTGAAATATTCAAACTCTTGCATTTAACCGACGGAAATTCGAAATGAACTTTTAAAAAACAAGAAAAGTTAACTGTGACAAGGTAAACAACAACCAAACAATAATGAAATATTCCAACTCTTTCATTTCAACGAAAGAAATTCAAAATGAACTTTGAAAAATCAAGAGAATGTAACTCTGACAGGGTAAACCACAACCAAACACTACTGAAATATTCCAACTCTTGCATTTCAACGAAAGAAATTCAAATCAACTTTGAAAAATCAAGAGAATGTAACTCTGACAGGGTAAACCACAACCAAACACTACTGAACTATTCCAACTCTTGCATTTCAACGAAAGAAATTCAAAATGAACTTAGAAAAATCAAGAAAATGTAACTGTGACAAGGTAAACCACGGCAAAACACTACTGATATATTCCAACTCTTGCATTTCAACGAAAAAAAATTCAAAATGAACTTTGAAAAATTAAGAAAATGTAACTGTGACACGGTAAACCACAACTAAACACTACTGAAATATTCCAACTCTTGCATTTCAACGAAATAAATTCTAAATGAACTTTGAAAAATCAAGAAAATGTAACTGTGACAAGGTAAACCACAACTAAACACTGCTGAAATGCATTTCAACGAAAGAAATTCAAAATGAACTTTGAAAAATCAAGAAAATGTAACTGTGACAAGGTAAACCACAACTAAACACTGCTGAAATATTCCAACTCTTGAATTTCAATTAAAAAATTAAAAATGAACTTTGAAAAATAAAGAAAATTTAACTGTGACAAGGTAAACCACAACGAAACACAACTGAAATATTCCAACTCTTGCATTTCAACGAAAGAAATTCAAAATGAACTTTGAAAAATCAAGAAAATGTAATTGTGACAAGGTAAACCACTACCAAACACTACTGAAATATTCCAACTCTTGCATTTCAACGAAAGAAGTTCAAAATGAACTTTGAAAAATCAAGAAAATGTAACTGTGACAAGGTGAACCACAACCAAACACTACTGAAATATTCCAACTCTTGCATTTCAACGAAAGAAATTCAAAATGAACTTTGAAAATTCAAGAGAATGTAACTGTGACAAGGTAAACCACAACCAAACACTACTGAAATATTCCAACTCCTCTTGCATTTCAATGAAATAAATTCAAAATAAACTTTGAAAAATCGAGAGAATGTAACTGTGACAAGGTAAACCACAACCAAACCCAACTGAAATATTCCAACTCTTGCATTTCAATGAAAGAAATTCAAAATGAACTTTGAAAAATCAAGAAAATGTAACTGTGACATGGTAAACCATAACCAAACACTACTGAAATATTCCAACTCTTGCATTACAATGAAATAAAGTCTAAATGAATTTTGAAAAATCAAGAAAATGTAACTGTGACACGGTAAACCACAACCAAACACTACTGAAATATTCCAACTCTTGCATTTCAACGAAAGAAATTCAAAATGAACTTTGAAAAATCAGGACAATGTAACTTTGACAGTGTAAAACACAACAAAAAACAACTGATATATTCCAACTATTTTATTTAAACTGCAGAACTTAAAAATTAATATTGAAACATCAATATACTTTAACCCTGAAAGGGTAAACCCCAATCAAAAACTACATAAAGAGACAATTACTAGTTTATCAACTGCCTAAGATAAAATTGACATTTGAAATATAATGGGACAATACATGTGAAAGTGTCAACCAAAACCGAACACGACTGGAATATTCAAACTCTTGAATTACAACGAATGAAATTCAAATCAACTTTGAAAAATAAAGAAAATGTAACTGTGACAGGGTAAACCACTACCAAACACTACTGAACTATTCCAACTCTTGCATTTCAACGAAAGAAATTCAAAATGAACTTTGAAAAATCAAGAAATGTAACTGTGACAATGTAAACCACGACAAAACACTACTGAAATATTCCAACTCTTGCATTTCAACGAAAAAAATTACAAAATGAACTTTGAAAAATCAAGAAAATGTAACTGTGACACGGTAAACCACAACTAAACACTACTGAAATATTCCAACTCTTGCATTTCAACGAAAGAAATTCGAAATGAACTTTGAAAAATCAAGAAAATGTAACTGTGACATGGTAAACCACAAATAAACACTAATTAAATATTCAAAATATTGAATTTCAACGAAAGAAATTCAAAATTAACTTTGAAAAATCAAGAAAATGTAACTGTGACAAGGTAAACCACAACTAAACACTAATTAAATATTCAAACTCTTGAATTTCAATTAAAAAATTCAAAATGAACTTTGAAAAATCAAGAAAATGTAACTGTGACAAGGTAAACAACAACGAAACACAACTGAAATATTCCAACTCTTGCATTTCAACGAAAGAAATTCAAAATGAACTTTGAAAAATCAAGAGAATGTAACTCTGACAGGGTAAACCACAACAAAACACAACTGAAATATTCCAACTCTTGCATTTCAACGAAAGAAATTCAAAATGAACTTTGAAAAATCAAGAAAATGTAACTGTGACAAGGTGAACCACAACCAAACACTACTGAAATATTCCAACTCTTGCATTTCAACTAAAGAAATTCAAAATGAACTTTGAAAAATCAAGAGAATGTAACTGTGACAAGGTGAATCATAACAAAACACTACTGAAATATTCCAACTCTCGCATTTCAACGAAATAAATTCCAAATGAACTTTGAAAAATCAAGAGAATGTAACTATGACAAGGTGAACCACAGCAAAACACTAGTGAAAAATTCCAACTCTTCCATTTCAATGAAAGAAATTCAAAATGAACTTTGAAAAATCAAGAGAATGTAACTCTGACAAGGTAAACCACAACCAAACACTACTGAAATATTCCAACTTTTGCATTTCAACGAAAGAAATTCAAAATGAACTTTGAAAAATCAGGAAAATGTAACTGTGACACGGTAAACCACAACCAAACACTACTGAAATATTCCAACTCTTGCATTTCAACGAAAGAAATTCAAAATGAACTTTGAAAAATCAAGAAAATGTAACTGTGACAAGGTAAACCACAACCAAACACTACTGAAATATTCCAACTCTTGCATTTCAACGAAAGAAATTCAAAATGAACTTTGAAAAATCAAGAAAATGTAACTGTGACAAGGTAAACCACAACAAAACACAACTGAAATATTCCAACTCTTGCATTTCAACGAAAGAAATTCAAAATGAATTTTGAAAAATCAAGAGAATGTAACTGTGATAAGGTAAACCACAACCAAACACTACTGAAATAATCCAACTCTTTCATTTCAATGAAATAAATTCAAAATGAACTTTGAAAAATAAAGAAAATGTAACTGTGATAAGGTAAACCACAACAAAACACTACTGAAATATTGCAACTCTTGCATTTCAACGAAAGAAATCCAAAATGAACTTTGAAAAATTAAGAGAATGTAACTGTGACTAGGTAAACCACGACAAAACACTATTGAAATATTCCAACTCTTGCATTTCAACGAAAGAAATTCAAAATGAACTTTGAAAAATTAAGGGAATGTAACTGTGACAAGGTAAACCACAACAACACACTACTGAAATATTCCAACTCTTGCATCTCTTCGAAAGAAATTCAAAATGAACTTTGAAAAATCAAGGGAATGTAACTGTGACAGGGCAAACCACAATATCACACTACTGAAATATTCCAACTCTTGCATTTCAATGAAAGAAATTCAAAATGAACTTTGAAAAATTAAGGGAATGTAACTGTGACAAGGTAAACTACAACCAAACACTACTGAAATATTCCAACTCTTGCATTTGAATGAAAGAAATTCAAAATGAACTTTTAAAAATCAAGAGAATATAAGTGTAACTTGTTTATCCACGAACAAACACTATTGAAATATTCCAACTCTTGCATTTCAAAGTAAGTAATTCAAAATAAACTTTGAAAAATCAAGAAAATGTAACTGTGACAAGGTAAACCACAACCAAACACTACTGAAATATTCCAACTCTTGCATTTCAATATAAGAAATTCAAAATAAACTTTGAAAAATCAGGAAAATGTAACTGTGACAAGGTAAACCACAACCAAACACTACTTAAATATTCCAACTCTTTCATTTCAACTAAAGAAATTAAAAATGAACTTTGAAAAATCCGGAAAATGTAACTGTGACACGGTAAACCACAACCAAACACTACTGAAATATTCCAACTCTTGCATTTCAACAAAAGAAATTCGAAATGAACTTTGAAAAATCAAGAAAATGTAACTGTGACAAGGTAAACCACAACGAAACACTACCAAAATATTCCAACTCTTGCATTTCAACGAAAGAAATTCGAAATGAACTTTGAAAAATCAAGAAAATGTAACTGTGACAAGGTAAACCACAACCAAACACTACTGAAATATTCCAACTCTTGCATTTCAGCTAAATAAATTAAAAATGAACTTTTAAAAATCAATAAAATTTAACTGTGTAAAGTAAAAAAAAAAACCCAAGAAAAGTATCTATTAAACATATTGAATATACAATAAAATTATTAAATATGAAATTTTGAAAATCAATAAAATGCAGCTGTGACAAGGTAAACCAAAACCAAACACTACTGAAATATTCCAACTCTTACATTTCAACGAAAGAAATTAAAAATGAACTTTGAAAAATCAAGAAAATGTAACTGTGACAAGGTAAACCACATCCAAACACTAGTAAAATATTCCAACTCTTACATTTCAAAGAAATAAATTCAGAATGAACTTTGAAAAATCAAGAAAATGTAACTGCGACAAGGTAAACCACAACCAAACACTACTCAAATATTCCAACTCTTGCAATTCAACGAAAAAAATTCAAAATGTACTTTTAAAAATCAAGAAAATGTAAGTTTGTCAAGGTAAACCACAACCAAACACTACTGAAATATTCCAACTCTTGCATTTCAATGAAAGAAATTCAGAATGAACTTTGAAAAATCAAGAAAATGTAACTGTGACAAGGTAAACCACAACGAAACACAACTGAAATATTCCAACTCTTGCATTTCAATGAAAGTAATTCAAAATGAACTTTGAAAAATTAAGAAAATGTAACTGTGACAAGGTAAACCACAACGAAACACTACTGAAATATTCCAACTCTTGCATTTCAACAAAAGAAATTCAAAATGAACTTTGAAAAATAAATAAAATGTAACTGTGACAAGTTAAACAACAACCAAACACTACTTAAATATTCCAACTCGTGCCTTTAAAATAAATAAATTCAAAATGAAATTTGAAAAATAAAGAAAATGTAACTGTGACAAGGTAAACCACAACCAAACACTACTGAAATATTCCAACTCTTGCATTTCAATGAAAGAAATTCAAAATGAACTTTGAAAAATCAAGAAAATGTAACTGTGACAAGGTAAACAAAACACTACTAAAATATTCCAACTCTTGTATTTCAATGAAAGAAATTCAAAATGAACTTTGAAAAATCAAGAAAATGTAACTGTGACAAGGTAAGCCAAACACTACGACAATATTCCAAATCTTGCATTTCAACGAAAGAAATTCAAAATGAACTTTGAAAAATCAAGAAAATGTAACTGTGACAAGGTAAACCACGACCAAAAACTCCTGAAATATTCCAACTCTTGCATTTCAACTAAAGAAATTCAAAATTAAATTTGAAAAATAAAGAAAATGTAACTGTGACAAGTTAAACCACAACCAAACACTACTTAAACATTCCAACTCTTGCATTTCAACGAAGGAAATTCAAAATGAACTTTGAAAAATCAGACCTTTGGAGGGGGGAGGGGCCGGGGGGAGGGGGTCGTTCTGTGTCTCAATGCACAAAAAAGTATAAAAAATGGGGGAGGGAAGGGGAGGGGAGGGGAGGAGGAGGTGGAAGGAGGAGGAGGAGGAGGAGGTGGAGGAGGAGGAGGAGGGGGAGGAGGAGGAGGAGGAGGGGAGGGGAGGAGGGGAGGGGAAGGGGAGGGGGAGGGAGGAGATGGAGGGGGAGGGGCCCCTTTGGGGGGCCAAAGGGGGAGGGGCCCTTTGGGCCCCGGGGGGGGTCTGGGGGAACCTTGAGGGCCGGTGGGCCCTTTGGGAGCCCAGTGGACCTTTGAGGACCGGTGGCTTCCTTCGGGGTTGGGGTAGAGGGATTGGAACCCTTTGGGGTTGGGGTAGGGGAATCGGAACCCTTTGGGGTTGGGGTAGAGGACCTCATGACACTGTTCAATGGAACTTGTGTATTATAACGACCACAGAGTTTCACCCTCAAATTCTCTTCTATAATCATCTTTAGAATGTCTCTAACTGTTTCGCCGAAATAATTCCATAGCCTGTCTAAAACAGTTTCACCCAAATAATCCCTAAACGTAATTTCAGCGTGTTCCTTTTGTTTTTGGCATCTCTGCGCTAACGCATTTCAAATTAATAAGAAACCCGATTCCCGCGCTAAAACAATTCATCGCTAAGATGTTTCTTGGAGAACTGTTTCCATGGCGTTTGGTTATTAATATCTTTGGAGTTCGACCAAAAGAGTTGTTTCCGAGGCAAAGACATTAATGACTTGGATCTATTCCTGGAGAAATGTTGACAGTACCTGTCAGACATTATTAAACTTTGCCTGGAAACAATTTGATTAATGACTGACAGCTAAGGTGTTCCAAATTCCCAATCGATTACGCAATCAATTTCCCAGAAATCCATCTCCCTAGGGACTCTATGCCCATATTTGGTGTGCTGTCACGAGTAGCACCTCCCTTTCTACTGACATAATTGCTTTTGTATGGATACTGTTATTGGTATTTAACGTGATCATTATTCTCCTAAAGCTGGATTTTGTCCTCAGCGAGAACATACAGGAAACTATTTTAAATAATTGTATTTCGTATCCATAGCACATCTTTTCTATCAAATAAAACTATCAAAATTCCTTGTGAAAAATCTCATGAAACCAAAACTTTTTGATCATTTCATCAATATAAAACACTAAATACAAACACAGTATGGTTGTAGGAAGGTCTATTGAAGTTTATCGAATATCCGAGGGAAAATATTATATCTCAATATCAAACAGTTCGTGGTAACGAACTGTAAGTAAGGAGCGACCCGGCTCAATGGTAACCGAAACTCTAGAAAAAGGGTTTTTGATAGCAATAGATACATCAAAAGAATCAGATTTCAATGCTGATTTCAAATATATAACTTTCATCAAGTTTAATGCTACCCATCAAAAGTTAAGCGCCTGAGAAAATTTGGCTGATTTTCGAAAAAAGGGGGAAAGACCCCTAAAAGTTATAGAACTTTAATGAAAATAAAAACTTCAGATTCAGCGTATCAGAGAACCCTACTGTAGAGGTTTCAAGCTCCTATCTACAAAAATTTGGAATTTTGTTTTTTTTGCCAGAAGAAAGATCACGGATGCGTGTTCATTTGTTTTTTGTTTTTTTTCCCAGGGGTGATCGCATCGATCCAGTAGTCCTAGAATATCGTGCGAGGGCTCATTGGAGCGGAAATTAAAAGTTCTCGTGCCCTTTTTAAGTGACCAAAAAAAATGGAGGGCAACTAGGCCCCCTTCCACGCTCATTTTTTCCCAAAGTCACCCGATCAAAATTTTGAGATAGCCATTTTGTTCAGCATGGTCGAAAATATCATAAATATGTCTTTTAGGATGACTTAATCCCCCTAAGTTGTCAGGGGGAGGGCTAAAATTTATGAACTTTACCCAATGTTAACATATAGTTTTGGTTATTGGGAAGTATACAGACGTTTTCAGGAGGGTTTTTTTTTCTGGTAGTGGGAGGGAAGGGGGGGTCGGGGGTTATGTTGGAGGATCTGTCCATGAAGGAAGTTTTCATGGGGGAAGGGAAATTGCCATGAAGGGGGCGCCGGACTTGCCAGCATTATTTATTGGTTATTGGGAAGTATACAGATATTTTCAGGAAGGATTTTTTTCTGGAGGGGGGGGGGATAGAGGAGGGGATTACTCTGGAAAATCTTTCCGTGGAGGATGTTTCTTTGGGGTAAGGGGCATTTCTATGAAGGGGGTGCCGGATTTTCAAGCATTATTTAAAAAACGATCAGAAATTAAATAAAAAAACAAGTTTTTTCAACTAAAAGTAAGAAGCAACATTTGAACTTTAAACGAACAGAAATTATAACGTATGTGAGGGGGTTCTCCCCCAAGTCAATACCTCGCTCTTTACGCTACAGTTTTTTTTTAATGCTTTCAAAAGAGCTATCTATTCTAATTAAACGGCCTTTGTGATTCAGGGGTTTGTGAATAAATTTTTTTTTTTACTTTTATCGTAAAGAGCGTGGTATTGACTAAGGGGGGGAACCCCCTCATATACGTAATAAAAAAAAAACAATAAAAAAACAAGCGATACGGCTCAATAGTAATCGAAACTTTTAAAAACGGAATTTTGATGTCAATAAATGTATCAAAAGAATGTATTTATAATGCTGATTCTAAATATATAAATTTTTATTAAGTTTAGTATTACTCATCAAAGGCTACGAGCCTGAGAAAATTTACCCGATTTTTTAAAGAGGGGGGAAACATCCCCTACAAGTGAAAGAATTTTAATGAAATCACACCGTCAGATTCAGCGTTTCAGAAAACCCTATTACATAGGTTTCAAGCTCATATCTGCAAAAATCTGCGACTTTGTATTTTTTGCCAGAAGAAAAATATACGAATATAGAAGTTAGTTACGTAAGTTAATTTGTAAAGACATCCATTTAGCAAAAGAAAAGTAAAATTTTTATCCAAATTTTTTTTACTTATTAAATGACGGTTAGCCAAAATAAAAGCTGCATTAAATAAAAAACGATCAGAAATTAAATAAAAAAAACAAGTTTTTTAAACTGAAAGTAAGGAGCGACATTAAAACTTAAAACGAACAGACCTTATTCCGTATATGAAAGGGGCTGTCCCCTCCTCAACGCCTCGCTCTGTTCGCTAAATGTTTAATGGTTCTCACAACATTATTTTTTAAAAAAAAAAAAAAATTTATAGTAAAGAGCGAAGCGGTGATGAGGGGTCATTCCCAATCATATACTGAATAATTTCTGTTCGTTTTAAGTTTTAATGTCGCTCCTTACTTTCAGTTTAAAAAACTTGTTTTTTTTATTTAATCTCTTATCAAATTCAAGAGTATTGAAGGGATATTTTTTTCTAATGATGACACTGCCATCTAGTATTTGGTAGAGAATTTACTTGTGAATACTCTAATGATTAGTTGATACTGCAAATCCGGTTAAATTAAACACGATCAATACAACAAGTGTGTTCAATACGCAAAAGTTCCCAAAATACAACTTAAAGCTGTGTTCGTTCTTGTTGATCATTCCATCACCGTTGAGAGGTCCTACCATCAGCATTTTTAGGTTAGTATTGCAACAACGGAAAAAGCCTAATCTTCTCTTATCTATGTAGAAGATTGCTTTATAAGGAGATTTGATTTCCACTTCATCTTGCTTCCAAGAGGAAATGAAGCACTTCCCTGATTGATTGACACTCAGTGATTTGTTTACCTCTCCATTTAAAGCAAATGGGTGTCTTCTATTCATTTTCTTGATCTAATCCATTGTTTCTTACCTTCCTTTTACTAAGACAAGCTTTTTTCTCTCTCTTAATCTTGAGAAGTTCTCGTTGGAACACTCTTGGGGAGAGGATTATAAGCCATAAGCCTAAGGGACATTTCAAATTTGAAAAAAGAAATAAATACAGTTTGAAAATAAGTTAGTTAAAGCACATAGCTATTGACTAGGTTAATGAATCTTTCAGGGATAGATCAGGAATGAGTTTTTAAAAATGAATTCTCAGGTAATATCACCATCCACCTAACCCTAGAGGACCAACTTTTTTGGAAATAAAAATTTCTTTACGCCATAATAGTTTTATGGCTAAATTTAAGACATTTTGAATAAAATCTCATGCTCCTGCCTCCAGTGCCTTTCTTTTTATAAGATCTAAATGACTGCTTAGCATTATATGTTGTAACTTAGGCCTACTGTTAAGAATGGGAAAGCAGCCTGGCAATGCCAAACGTTTTAATTTTTTTTTTGCAACGAGGGAGGTTGGTCACTATATACCAATAATTGTTACTGGAACTGTGGCATAAGTGGCGTTCCAAGATTTAACCTGGTGGCGAGAAGTGGACAACCCCTTGAAATCGACGAAATGACATGCAAATGAGAGGTACGACCAAATTATTAATTGTTACAATTAATGCTAAATAGATGTAGCCTATGCATGCTGAGCAGCAAAGATCTCAATTGCATTATTTGAGAATATGGGTGTTTCCATATTGGTTGGATAACCTACCCACAAGGGTGAGAGAAGATACCGAGGCAATCTTGTTGCAAGATTCATTTTCTGAACTAAACACTATACTAACAAATAATATACCATTTGGTTCCCCGTTCTCACTATTTACAAATATCACTTTTTACAATCTCGATCGTGATTATTCAGTCGTGATAAGTCGACCGTAACTTATCGCGACTTTGCGATAAGTTCTTTAGTATACAAAATACGTTTCAATGGAATGTCTTATAATTTAGCTTCAGATAATTCAATCTCCTTTCTACTCTCGCGATACTATTCCTTGTAATAGCCAATAATTCATTTTATCTTTTTATTACCACCGTAATACATATGTCACTCACAAATAAGGGTCGAACTTGATTAGGGTGATGTTGTGCTCTACTGCCAGCTTTACTGATTCAGCTACTCTACAGCCAACTCTACTGCCAGCTTTTACTGACAGCAGATACTGCCAGCTTTACTACAAAGCAAAACGATGGGTAAGTAAAGATCATAAACACGTGTAATAATACTAGAGTTACCTAGAATACCTAATGTGGAACTCCAGATTCCGCCCAATGATCTGTTAATAAAACTGGCCTGATAAAACTTGGGCAACCACAAAATTACAAAAAAGGACTTGCCCCTAAGATGAGAAGCAAAAGCTCGGAATACAAATGAATACTTCCACTACTCAGCATTTTTAATACGAACACCCCATTATTCAGCAGTTTTAGTAGGGTAACATGATGAAAATTAAATTCTTTAGTATGTTCAACCCCAACCCCAACCCCAACCTAACATAAGAATCATAATCCATACTGTCGTGCATTATTGCGGTCAGAATTTGGATAGCATTCACGATAGAAGATACCCTTCAAAACAAAACATTGTTTGGCCCAACAATGTATCCTTTCTGCCCCTAGAACTAGACTCAAGGTCCTTATGACTTAAAAGTCACGGTTGGTGTGAAGGCGAAACTGGTTGGTATGTTTAGGGGGTAGGGGTATGGTACTGAAATTTGTGAAGCTAACTCAAAAAAATAATAATAAGGAAAAATATTGTTGCTACGGCGATTCAGGGAAAAGGGAATAGGAATTAAATAAAAAACAAAAACGAAACCACTTAACAATTTAAAGAGTATGTTAAAACTTAAGAAGCACCTGAAAATAACTCAAACAAGAATTTAAAATTAAACAGAAACGGTACTATCCCATTATATGGGCATTTACGAGAAAACCAGTCACGAAAAACCCGTTTTTGACGGGTTAATTCAAGAGACGGCTTCAGAGTAATGCAATCCATAGCGTATGGTTTTCATTGCGTATACGATATTTAAACTGTTGTTTGTTGGGATTTGGGGGCGGGGAGGTACCTAAGTTAGGTTAGGTTACGTATTTAATATATGCAATGCTTTACCCCCACCCCCTCCCTAATTTACAAATATATAACCCAAATTTGTTTATAAACCATTATATATTTATTCTATTTTTTTCATTAGCATTAACCAAACTTGACTTTTTAGAAATGCCCATATAATGGGAAAGTACCACAGAAACTACTATAAAGCAAGAAATTAAACTCGGAACAAAAATTTTCCATAAACAAATAGTAAGGAAAAGCATGAAACTAGCATAAATTACAACAAATAAAAGTGGGGCTACCATCTTTTTCAACCCTCAAAATTCTTAGCAAAAAAATCGTTTATATTAATTTTTGTTTTTGGTATTTTGGTTTTTAAAGCAGCTGTCGTGTTTTTTTTTAACATTGCTAGTTAAGTTTTATTGCGTACATTTTAAGATTGATAGAATCTTCATATATAGAATCTATATAATCTATGATAGAATTGTTTTGTTTCTGCTCCGTAGTTCTCCTTAACTTTAGAAACTATAATTTCGGTAAACTATTTTAATTTTTTTTTGTTTGAAAGTCGAGATGAATGATAAGTTTTGCTTTGAAGCCCTGAAAATCAAGAAGTTAATAAGAGAATAACAAGAGAATAACATAACAAGAGAATAATAAGAGAATAACAAGTTAATAAGAGAATATTCAAGAATAAGAGAAGAGGAGGTGAGATTACAAAGGAGAAAAACCAAATTGCTATTTTGACTGCATAAAATTAAGAACTAATCAAATAGCTTTAGCAAAATGTGTCTCTTGGAAATTCAGAGTTGGTTATTCAGGGTACTTATCTGTTATAGCGGCAACACTTAAAAATTAGGCTATGTAAAACTCGACAACAAACCAGTTTCATCTGTCTGTATTTAGCTTACACTCAGTGAAAAAAAGCACCGGGTGACAGAATACATTGAACACATGTAATTAGGAATATATATTTAAATGTTAGGGGGGGTAAATTATTTGGACAGCGTGAAGTTAGAAAACAATTCTTACTTCATAATATGCAGAATAATTGTAGCTAACACATTTTGCATGCAGACCCGCTATACTTTACCCCTCCCCTCCCGAATGTGCAAAAACATAACCAAAATCTGTTAATAAAGTATTATATTTTCATCATGTTTTGGTGTTTTTCATTAGGAATAACATGACTTCACTTCTTAAATGTTGCCGCTATAACAGATAAGTGCCTTCAGATTGTTATAGAGAATTAGTTATTGGTTGGTATTAGAAACAAGAAGATGCTTAAAAAATATAGAGGTTTTTGTGATGCGTAAAACTTATCTTTATTTTTATTTTCTCCATGATAGCTTTAAAAAAGATTAAGTTGAAGCAGAGTAAGATTTGAATTAACAAACCAGTGAAAATTCAGTTCGTAAATTGTTAGGAAGTGATAGAGTTACCTCGATTTCACAGATTATAGAGCTTGCCTTTCCGAATTGAACTCTGTACTTCACATGAACATTTTTATTTAGGAGATTTTCATTAGCCATTGTAACCAGTACAACCCTGAGTTCTGTAAAGAAAAGAAACCCGAGGAGCTTTCCAGTAAAATAGCATCGTTTGAATCATTATAAAGTTAACCATTTTATGCTTTATGACAGTTTTTGTTGGATATATTTTAAAATATTTGTTCGTGCCCTTTTACTGTCGGCGTAGTAGATAAAAGCATTAGGCCC
This sequence comes from Artemia sp. Qi Xiang Cuo, assembly GCF_049724085.1. NCBI lineage: Eukaryota > Metazoa > Arthropoda > Branchiopoda > Anostraca > Artemiidae > Artemia > Artemia sp. Qi Xiang Cuo. Next base: position 50,124,506 of record NC_142810.1, read on the forward strand.
AGCTTTGTCAATTTCAAGGTTGCTGCTTCTTAATGCTTAGTTTTATTCTTTTCAAGATTAGACCAAGACTCTCCATTTCTCATTCTCACTTACCCTATTCTCCAGACTTGGTCAAAGTTTTACCATCAACATTGGTGCTTGAGGTTCTTAATAAGAGGTGGGCTGGTAAATTTGGGGACATCAGTATCTGAGACACAATCTATTCATCATATTTTCATGATTCCTCGGAGACATCAATCTTCAAAGGCCAGATCCTGACAATTTTGCTGTCTATTAGAATGCCATGATTCGGCTGCGTACATCAGAGTTGACAGATGCTAAAACTGAGCTCGAATTTGAAATGGGCTTTGGAGGGCTAAGGGTTGGTTTCCATAAGTTAGGAATAAAATATTTCATTTTTTGGGGGGGGGATGTCGGGCCAAAGAGGCCCGGAGATCAGTTCCCATAACTTTTGAAATAAAACATTGCTTGTATTTTTGGGGGGGAGGGGCCAGACCATGAAGGGCCATTAGTCAGATCCCATAACTTTGGAATACAATATTGTTAATAATTTGATGGGGAGGAGGGGGCAAAGTCATGGAGGGTCAGCTCCCATATGTTTTGGAATAAAATATTGTTAATTTTTTTCTAAAACTTAAATCCAGTTTGAAACATGAATGCCGTTAAATTAAATTCCGATAAACTTTGATAGTTTTGATAGAGAGTCTTTACTATTACATGTTGCATGACGTACTTTGGAATGTTAAAATAATTACCTTTCCACTCTGATGAAGTCCTTTCCAGATGATAATGTACACAAACACCCACGCAAGAAATAAGCATCCCACGAGTTCCCATTGCATTCCACCGAGATCTTCAATCCCCGAGGTGATTCCCAGTACTCTTGAACTGGAAAGGAAGAGAATGACTTGAGCCAACGCCCATAAAAAAGTAAAGATCGATATATAGTAAACTAAACACGTGAACATTAGGTCTGAGTTTCCCTTTTAAATTAAGCTTGAACAGGAAAATAATACTTAGGCTTAGGTTGAAAGAGGAAACCTGTGACAATGAGACTTTATCTAGTATGTAAATTGTATAGTCTCTAAGAAAATCATAACGCCCATCTCCTTGAGAAAGAGAAAGAGAGAGAGAGAGGGGGGAGTCATGGGCGTACGTAGCTTCTTGTCTGGGGGGGCAGCCGATTCTATGATGAAGGGTGGGGAGGAGGAAGCTGAAGTTATATTGTCAGTTCACAAAACCTTACATTGCCAGCAAGTTCTATCAGGCCTATGAAATCTTTATTAATAAGTAATCACCGAAAATCATCAATAAGCTTCAGCATTAATCTTCTTAGATCAGAGCTAAATCTTTCCAAGACATTATGAATAATTGTTTCTTGTTTGACTTTTATTCTGTCATTTCGGCTGTTTATTTCCAACTTTTTCAACCATTCGCCTTTTATCAACTGCTTTTTTTAGCCATCTACCTTTTTTCAACTGCTTTTTCAATCTTCTACTTTTTCAACCATCTGCTTTTTCACCCATATCTAGTGTAAATTTGAGTTTCTATGGGGGGCAGCAGCCCCCTGCACCCCCCCCCCCTCCGTATGCTTATGGGGGGGGTGAGAGATAGAGGACATAAAAGAACAAGAGAGAGGGGGAAGGTGATTCTTTCGGAGGGGAGAAGTTTGTCTTACCAACTGAAAATGGTTGAATTTTATCCAAACAATAAATAAACCAGCACAAAACATGAGTATTTAGGCAAGGATTTTCTTCCTCTAGTTAAATATGTGCTGAAAAACAGTAATACTTACCAAACGTGCTTACCAAAAAGAAATTGGTAAGTAGGTAAGTTAGATTTTGCAAATTGAGTCAAAAAGGGAGTGAACAGTGTTATCTATTTTGTGTAAGCCTGTTGAGGGTAGGCCTGTGTACGTTTCTTGGCGGATTATTAATTATGTAAAATAAAGTACCACAACGTCTTTAGGACAAAGTATGTTTTAAAACCAGGATATCTACTCCGGAGACTTAAGAACTCTTAAAAGCTACATATGACGTTGAATAACTAAGCCAGTCAAATATTTGACCTCGATTAGCAGATTTAATGATTGCGCTGGGACTATAGACGCACAATTAGGGAGATGATTGAAGGCCTGAATTTAAGTTTCTTTGCAATCCAGTCAAATATAACAAATAAGTTTAACAAGTGGTAATTGTGGGCACAATTTAGTCTAAAATTGCTTTTAGACAAGCAGTGAAAACACCAGCAAGAAGTATCTCCAAAAATGTATAATCGAACCACAAATCACATATAATTCTTGAATAGATTAATAACAGGCAACGGACTTGAATCTTAGGTATACCCCAGAAGTAAAGGTCCAATCTTTTCAATGGAGTATACCGTTTTTACCATCGCCAAAGAATGTGTGACAAAAATTGTCAAATGCGAACACATTTTTTTTTTTTTTTTCCGGGGTATTGAGCATCATGAATAAGCAAGCATCTTTAATGTAGTCAGCCGAAAATCGAACTGTCTTCGAAATTGAGCCAAAAATTAAACCGTCTTTGAAATTGAATCAGTAATTGAACCGTCAACCAGATGGTCAACTAGAAATTCGTTTTGCTTTGTTTTTTAAGCTTTTTTATTCTCTTTTTCCGTTGTACGCAGTATTTACCTTATAAGTATTTATGTAGTATCTAGTTTACAACAAATAACAACAATATTAATAATAACAATAATAATAATAAGAGAGAGTAAGTGAAAGATAACAAAACTTCAAGAAAGAACGAAAACAGAATAGTGACATTTCCTTCTCACATTAGGACCATTAGCTAACTTTCAATTTGTTTATCAAAAAAATAATGCCAAACATCCAATAAAAGCAGTCTATACTCGTGTTCCCAGCTTGGCAACCATCGCAAAACAGTAGGCTTAATTTTTTTTCTTTTGAATTCAGAGCGGTAAAGATTATTCTGCAAGAGCTCTTATTTAATTTTGTTTGATAAAATAAAGATTCTTCTCGTGAAACAAACAATTCAAACAAGTTATGTGAGTGAAACCCCTTAAAATTTACAAGTTAAAAAGATTTATTTCCTAGTCTATGGAACAGCATTTAGACTGACGTAAAAAACAAATATAAATCAAGTTATTATAAATTAAATAGAAAATTAGATGGATATAAATTAAATAGAAAATTAGCTTTTTTTTTTAGAAAATCCGACCTAATTAAGGTTTGAGATTAAACTCAATTTTCGGGAAAGACAAAGAAAACGTTCTAAAAAGATAGAGGGCACTAGTTCACTCTAAATTTTATCTAATAGTAGCCGCTGAAAACAGAATAGTGACATTTCCTTCTTCCATTACGACCATTAGCTAACTTTCAATTTGTTTATCACAAAAATACTGCCAAACATCCAATAAAAGCAGTCTATACTCGTGTGCCCAGCTTGGCAACCATCGCAAAACAGTAGGTTTAATTTTTTTTTTTTTTTTGAATTCAGAGCGGTAAAGATTATTCTGCAAGAGCTCTTATTTAATTTTGTTTGATAAAATAAAGATTTTTCTTGTGAAACAAACAATTACTTTGAAGTTATGTGAGTGAAACCCCCCAAGATTTACAAGTTAAAAAGATGTATTTCCTAGTCTATGGAACAGCATTTAGACAGACGTAAAAAACTGATATAAATCAAGCTATTATAAATTAAATAGAAAATTAGATGGTTATAAATTAAATAGAAAATTAGCTTTTTTTTAGAAAATCCAACCTAATTAAGGTTTGAGATTAAACTCAATTTTCGGGAAAGACATAGAAAACGTTCTAAAAAGAAAGAGGGTACTAGTTCACTCTAAATTTTATTTAAATAAACGCGTAACTGCCCCCCCCCCTGCCTCTAAACCTTCTAAAGGCTATTATTTCACCTTCTAAAGGCTATTGTTTCGTTTGTGGTTTATTAAAAACCTCAAGTATTTTGAAACAGTACCGTTTAATTTTTTAAAACATCGATAAAAAAATAAAGTAAAATCATCATAATAATCAAGATAACCAGAAAGAACTAATATAATAAGTTCTTATTACTAACATAAAAGGCGTTTTCATGGGGCGATTGCCTTTGCAGACTATAAACAACAGAACTTATGGCCATAAAAAATTTTGGTTGTATATGTTACGATAGAAATTAAAAAAAATAAAATAAATCTTAAATAGATAAAAATTTCTACAAAATTAGTACTGGCGTACACCATTAGGTTGACGCTAGCATCAAATCACATTATGGGCAATAGACTTTTTTAGAATAAGAAAACTTTCAAAGGAAAAGTACTGCTGGTAAATTAGAGGAGAAAAGCTTTCGGTAGAAGACGGTAAATATCTCAATCAAAAACTGCTAAGTATTTCATTATCTGGATCTTCAGTTATTTAATATGGGTAAAAACGATCTATGAACTGCTAGCAGCAATTATAATGTTATCATCTGGTGACTTCATAAAAATAGCAAAAAAAAAAAAAATCAATGCGATTTTATTAAGGCCGAATGTCTGTATAAGTTACAACTCACAAGCATCTATACGTCAAAGAATGATTTCAAGTCCTAATCCTGTCTGCAAAAAGTAGCTTTAGGTTAGCTCTGGAAAATTTTGGTTGGTTGAGCAGATGTGGAAGTTTTAAGATAGCAGACCGACTGGGGAGAGCTTAAGGCTTTTTGTACCCCAACCTGAATTTTGAAACAATAGATGGGGCTGGTGACTTTACTTGTATGATATACCCCCTACCTGATATTCTTCTAATTTGTTTCTCTGACGCTCAATACCAATGAAATATACCAAAGTAAGATAAAGATATAATACTTTGGAAAAAAATTTGGGCTATATATTTACACATTAGGGGGTGGGGGTAAGTATAGCGGGTCTGCATGCCCAATGTATTAGGCACAAATTATTTTGCCTATTATGCAGTAAGAATTATTTTCTAACTTCACACTGTCCAAATACTTTACCCCCGCCCCCCTAATGTACAAATATATAGCCCAAATTATATATTTCTCATCCATTCTCTCACTTCTCTTTGTCTTGTCTCACGCTAAGCTGAAAGAAACTAACGAAAAAAAACAGTTCTAAAATGCGTCAATGAATGAAAAACTTGAGCGTTAGGAGGTTTTAAACAGTTCGTTGTAACGAACTGTAAGTAAGAGCAACCCGGCTCAATAGTAACCGAAACTATAAGAAAACGGAATTTTAATACCAATAGATATACCAAAAGAATTGGCTTATTATGCTGATTCCAAATATATACGTTTCATTAAGTTTGGTTTAACTGATCAAAAGCTACGAGCCTGAGAAAATTTGTCTGATGAAAAAATGGGAAAGATATCAGATTGAGCGTATCAAAGAACCCTAATGTAAAGGTTCCAAGCTCCTACCGGCAAAAATGTGGAATTTTCCATTTTTTGCCAGAAGAAAGATCACCGATGCGTGTTTATTTGTTTGTTTTGTTTTTCCCAGGGGTGATCATATCGACCCAGTGGGCTTAGAACGTCGGGAGAGTGCTCATTCTAACGGCAATAAGAAGTTCTAGTGCTCTTTTTAAGCGACCAAAAAAATTGGAGGGTAACTAGGCCCCCTCCCAAGCCATTTTTTCCCAAAATCATCTGATCAAAATTTTGAGATAATTATTTTGTTCAGCATAGTTGAAAGGCCCAATAACTGTGTCTTTGGAGATAACATGACACCCCACAGCCCCTGGGGAAAGGTCTTTAAACTATAAAATTTGCCCATTGTTTACGTATAGTATTTGTTATTGGGAAGTATGCATACATATTTAAGGTGGGGAGGGGAGGACGAATTTTCTGCTCGGGGGATTTCCACGGGGAGGCCTTTTCATGGAGAAGGAAGTTTCCAGGGGGTGAACTTTTCAGGGGAAATTTTACACTGGGGGAATTTACCAGAATTTCTATACGAAATTTCTTTATATGTCTTGCTTTCCCTTTACCGATTCAATTTTAAGTGTGGAGATGTTAAGGGTAATTGGCCGGAGTACGTTTTCACCAGGATTGAATTATTCTGAGGATAATCCAATACAATTCACGGATGCGTGTTTATTTGTGTTTTTACGTTGTTTTTCTTCCCTAGGAGTGATCGTATCGACCCAGTGGTCCTAGAAAATCGTTAGAGGACTCATTTGAACGGAAATTAAAAGTTCTAGAGCCCTTTTCAAGTGATCAAAAATTTGGATGGCAACTAGGCCTCCTCCCACACCTCTTTTTTCTCAAAATCTTCTGATCAAAATTTTGAGATAGCCATTTTGTTCAGCATAGTTGAAAGGCAGAATAACTATGCCTTTGCGAATATCACGACCCTCCCTCAGCCCCTGGGGAAAGGTCTTAAAGTTACAAAATTTGCCTGTTGTTTACTCATAGTATTTGTTATTGCATACATTTTTCGGGAGGGGGGAATTTTCTGCTGGTGGGATTTCCCACGGCAATAATTTTCCATGGGGAGGGAACTTTCCAAGGGGTGAATTTTTCAGGGGAAATCTTACACTGGGAGAATTAGTCAGAATTCTTATACAGAATTCTTCCTATGTTTTGCTTTGTCTTTTCAGTCTCAATGTTACCAGTGGAGATGTTAAGTATAATTGTCCGGGGTAAATTTTCACCAAGATCAAATTGTTTAGAGAATAAATCCTTGAGGAGGAGCAATTTTTCCGTGGAGGAGTAGCCAGATTTCCTGGCATTATTTAAAAAAAATCATAAATTAATAAAAAAAAAAATTTCACCTAAAAGTACGGAGCAACATTAAAACTTAAGACGAACAGAAATTATTAAGTATATGAGGGGGTTACTCCTCCCCAACACCTCGCTCTTTACGCTAAAATTCGAATTCTGTCCTAATGCTTTAAGAACGACTCCTGAAACACTAAGCTCGTTTAATTAAAACAGTAAGAAACTTTTTTTTTAAGTACTAAAAACTTTAGCGTAAAGAGTGAAGAGGTGTGGAGAAGATACCCCCTCATATACGTAATAATTTCGGTTCGCTTTAAATTGTAATGTTGCTCCTTACTTTCAGCTGAAAAAAACTTGTTTTTTTTTATTTAATATCATACAAGTACCGCTTTTCAACGCTATCGACACCAGTTTCCACTTTCACAACTTTCCCCCACTCTTTTTACTTGTCTAAAAACAAACAATAACTGTAGATTTTAACAAATAAATTGATAAAAAGCTTTTATTAATCCTAATTACAATTTCACTGCCAGAGAAATAAGTTTTTTCATAATGATCCGAAATAGAAGCGTATAATATCAAACAGTCGTGGTAACGAACTGTAAGTAAGGAGCGACCCGGCTCAATGGTAACCGAAACTCTAAAAAACGGGATTTTGATACCAATAGATACATCAAAAGAATCAGATTTTAATTCTGATTTCAAATATGTAAGTTTCCTTAAGTTTAATCTTACCTATCAAAAGTTACGTGCCTGAGAAAATTTGGCTGATTTTAGAAAACGGGGGAAAAGACCTCTTAGAACCTATAAAACCCTAATAAAAATCACATCATCATATTCAACGTATCAGAGAACCCTACTGTTTAGGTTTCAAGGTCCTGGGACATATCTACAAAAATGTGGAATTTTCCATTTTTTGCCAGAAGAAAGATCACGGATGCGTGTGTATTTGTTTGTTTGTTTTTTGTTTTTTTTTTTTTGTGTCCCAGGGGTGATCGTATCGACCCAGTGGTCCTAGAATATCGTGGGAGGGCTCATTGGAAAGGAAATTAAAAGTTATAGTGCCCTTTTTAAATGACCAAAAAAAATGGGGGGCAACTAGGCCCCCTGCCATGCTCATTTTTTTCCCAAAGTCACCCGATCAAAATTTTGAGATAGCCATTTTGTTCAGCATAGTCGAAAATATGATCAAAATGTCTTTTAGTATGACTTGATCCCCCAAAGGCCCCAGGGGGAGGGCTGAAAGTTATGAACTTTACTCAATGTTAACATATAGTATTGGTTATTGGGAAGTATACAGACTTTTTCAGAGGAGATTTTTTCTGGTCGGTGGGGGAAGGCGAGGGGCGGGGGCTATATGGAAGAATCTTTCCATGAAGGAAGTTTTCATGGGGGAAGGGGCATTGCTATGAAGGGGGCGGCGGATTTCCCAGCATTATTAAAGAAAAAGATCAGGAATTAAATAATAAAAAAACAAGTTTTTCAACTGATCAACTGATTGTGATTAAGAGGTCATTTTTAAAGAACTGGAAAAAAAATTCGAACTATAGTTTAAAGAGCAGGGTATTGACTAGGGGGCGAACCCCCTAATATACGTGTTAAAAATTTATGAATATAGAAGTTCGTTACGTAAGTTAATTCTAAGTTACGTATATTTATTACTAATAAAAACGTTCGTAAATAAAATTAAACAAGTTTCGAGAAAGCCATTTAACCAAATATAATATGCAAATCTTGTTTTAATTATTCATTTACGGTGAGACAAAATCAAAACCTTAATTAATAAAAAAACGTTAAAAAATTAAATAAAAAAAAAAATTTTTTTTAACTTAAATTTTTGAAATAAGTTAAAACTTAAAACGAACAGAAATTTTTCCTTATTTGAAAGGGGCTGTCCACTCCTCAACGCCTCGCTCTTTACGATAAATTTTTACTTTCTCACAACTCTATTTTTTTAAACAATAAAAAAACTTTAGCGTAAAGAGCGAGTCGTTGAGGGGGGCACAGCCCCTTTCATATACGGAATAATTTCTGTTCGTTTTAAGTTTTAACGTCTTTCCTTACTTTCAGTTAAAAAAACTTGTTTTTTTATTTAATTTAAAAGAAGGAAGACATGTTATTCATGTCATCAGGCAACGTGTGTTTTGGCTACCGAAGTAAGAGTCTACGCATTTCAAACCCTAACTTGACGCCTCAATTATTTGAAATATGAGCATGAAAACAGACCTATATCTGAGATTATATAAAAAAAACAGTCTTTTTAACTGAAAGTAAAGAGCAACATTAAAACTTAAAACGGACAGAAATTATTACGTATATGAGTGGGTTAATCCCCTCATTAATGCCTCGCTATTTACGCAAAAGTGTGAGTTTTATTATAATTCTTTAAAAATAACCCCTTAATCACAAAGCCACGAATCATACGTTTAATTAGAATAAATAGCTCCGTTAAAAGTATTAAGAAAACTTTAGCGTAAAGAGTGAGGTATTGACGAAGGGGTGAACCCCCTCATATACGTAATAATTTCTGTTTTTATTTTTAATGTTGCTACTTATTTTCAGTTGAAAAAATATGTTTTTTTATTTAATTTCTAATCGTTTTTTAAATAATGCTGGGAAATCTGGCGCCACGCCCCCTTCATGGAAAATTCCCTTCCCGCATATAAAATTCCTCCATGGAAAGATCCTTCAATGCAACCGTTTTTTTTTTTTTTTAGGAAATTCCGTTTTTAGAGTTTCGGCTACTATTCAGCCGGGTTCTCTTTATGTTATGAACCCCATTATAAGGATTCAATAAAGATACAGGTTTACTGAAGAATGAACTCTAAATTTGGGAGCGTAATAGTGAGGAGTTTTGTGGGTGTGGTTATCAAGGGTATTAAATATAGGCTGTAAGGTCTTTTCTTGTCACCTTGTATATGTTTTAGTACAGCCATCTAGACTTCTAATGCATGTTTTATTGTGTGTTGGAGTACAAGGTAATAAAGTGCGTTCAAACAACACCAATGTTCTATAACGGATAAACACAACCGCTTACTATGTTTATTATGTATTATAAAACTAGTTCTGTTTCAACTTACTTTACGATTGAAACAACTTAATGATAAGGTTTTGAATTCAAACAGTGATAATAATTCAATATCAAACAGTTCGTGGTAACGAACTGTAAGTAAGGAGCGACCCGGCTCAATGGTAACCGAAACTCTAAAAAACGGGATTTTGATACCAATAGATACATCAAAAGAATTAGATTTTAATTCTCATTTCAAATATATAAGTTTCATTAAGTTTAATCTTACCCATCAAAAGTTACGTGCCTGAGAAAATTTGGCTGATTTTCGAAAAAGGGGGAAAGACCCCCTAAAAGTTATAGAACCTTAATGAAAATCACACCATCATATTCAGCATACCAAAGAACCCTACTGTAGAGGTGTCAAGCTCCTATTTACAAAAATGAGGAATTTTGCTTTTTTTGCCAAAAGAAAGATCACGGATGCGTGTTTATTTGTTTTTTTTTTGTTTTGTTTTTCCCAGGGGTGATCGTATCGAACCAGTGATCGTAGAAGATCGTGAGAGGGCTCCTTTGATCTTAAGTCAAAAGTTCTTGTGGCCTTTTTAAGTGCCCAAAAAAAATGGAGGGCAACTAGGCCCCCTTCCAAGCTCATTTTTTCCCCAAAGTCATCCGATCAAAATTTTGAGATAGCCATTTTGTTCAGCATGGTCGAAAATATGATAAAAATGTCTTTTAGGATGACAGGATCCCCCAAAGGCCCCAGGGGGAGGGCTGAAAGTTATGAACTTTACTCAATGTTAACATATAGTATTGGTTATTGGGAAGTATACAGACTTTTTCAGAGGAGATTTTTTCTGGTAGGGGGGGGAAGGAGAGGGTCGGGGGCTATATGGAAGGATCTTTCCATGAAGGAAGTTTTCATGGGGGAAGGGGCATTGCTATGAAGGGGGCGCCGGATTTCCCAGAATTATTAAAGAAAAAGATCAGGAATTAAATATAAAAAAAAACAAGTTTTTTAACTGATCAACTGATTGTGATTAAGAGGTCATTTTTAAAGAACTGGAAACAAAAATTCGAACTATAGTTTAAAGAGCAGGGTATTGACTAGGGGGCGAACCCCCTAACATACGTGTTAAAAATTTATGAATATAGAAGTTCGTTACGTAAGTTAATTCTAAGTTACGTATATTTATTACTAATAAAAACGTTCGTAAATAAAATTAAACAAGTTTCGAGAAAGCCATTTAACCAAATATAATATGCAAATCTTGTTTTAATTATTCATGTACGGTGAGCCAAAATCAAAACCTGCATTAATTCAAAAACGTTCAAAAATTAAATAAAAAAAACAAGTTTTTTTAACTGAAAGTAAGGAACGACGTTAAAACTTAAAACGAACAGAAATTATTCCGTATATGAAGGGGCTGTCCCCTCCTCAACGCCTCGCTCTTTACGCTAAAGTTTGACTTTCTCACAACTCTATTTTTTTAAACAATAAAAAAACTTTAGCCTAAAGAGCGAGGCGTTGAGGAGGGGACAGCCCCCTTCATATACGGAATAATTTCTGTTCGTTTTAAGTTTTAACGTCGTTCCTTACTTTCAGTTAAAAAAACTTGTTTTTTTTATTTAATCTCAGTTGAGCACGAATTGTTAGTAACAGTGCAACCTGACTTGATTTTCTCTACTTGCGCTTGAAATATTAGTTTCTTATTAATTGAAGAATAGGTGGTTAAGTTTGTTGTAACATATTATAATCTATGCTTTGAATCCCGAAAATGAAAACATCAGCTCCCTTCCTATTAAATAAGCCCCTCCTGACGTGTAGGTAAATTGCTATTTTCAAGTTCTTAAATTTATATTCTTTTACTTCCATCACAATGTTGTGATCTAGTATAATGTTGTGTTGTGATCTAGGATAAATGATGGAATAAAACTGACTAAATCAGGGAAGTAAAAATCATTAGATTAACTTTCTGTTGTCAATAGTAACACATGTGGCTTTGGAATACCAATAAGTGTTAAGTCATAAATATTTAAAGTAAATATAAATTGGAGCGACAAAACTGAGCAGTAACTGTTAATCATTGCCCATTTATTCTTGATTTCTGTGTTTCAAGCTTATAACTGAGCTTTTAAGCATATTCAGAAATTAACTGGAAGCACCATTGCATACTGGAAGCACCATGAGAAGCACCCAAAAGCCATGAAACACCATGAAAAAATTAACTGGAAGCACCATGTGAAGCACTCAAAAGCCAATTGAACAAATTCATCTGGTGAGGTGTGTTTAAAGCATGAGCATTGCAGGCAGAAAAACCGTGTAAGATGACCCAAAAAGCTTTTGAGTTACTGCAGTTAAATTACAGTTTACTTTCTGGTAAATAAATTTATTTTGTTGCAATTACAAAAAATGTGCAAGCCTTCTTGGAGCATATGCCTTGCTTGGAGCATACGTGTATAATTGCCCAATTTAAACCTTTTGAATGAATGCATTTGAATTATGGCTCCCTTTCTACAAAGTGAATTCATTCTGTTACGTTTGGAGCAAACATGTAAAATTGCCCAATTTAAACCTTTTGAATGAATGTAGTTGAATTATGGCTCCATTTCTACAAAATGAGTTCATTCTGTTACGTTTGGAGCAAACGTGTATAATTACCCAATTTAAACCTTTGGAATGAATGCAGTTGAATCATGGCTCTCTTTCTACAAAATGAGTTCATTCTGTTACGTTTGGAGCAAACGTGTATAATTACCCAATTTAAACCTTTGGAATGAATGCAGTTGAATCATGGCTCTCTTTCTACAAAATGAATTCATTCTGTTACGTTTGGAGCAAACGTGTATAATTAACCAATTTAAACCTTTTGAATGAATGCAGTTGAATTATGGCTCTCTTTCTACAAAGTGAATTCATTCTGTTACGTTTGGAGCAAACATGTACAATTGCCCAATTTAAACCTATTGAAAGAATGTAGTTCAATTATGGCTCCCTTTTCACAAAGTGAATTCATTTTGCTGCAATTCAGACTCAGCAGCAATTGTTGCTTAGAACATTCAAGCTACCGCCAAATTTAGACGAATTTAAAAGGGGCACCTTTATGTCCATTAATTTTGTCGTATGTGATTTTAACCAAAGAATTCTCAAAGGTACAAATGTCATGCACAATCGTCAATATAGTATTATTAAAAGATTCCTAAGAACAGTGACGTTTTAAACATCCCTTTAACTAGATTAATTAAAAAAACTTTTTCCACAAAATAAGTTTTTCAAAGAAAAGTAAAGAACGCCAATAAACAAAAATGAGCAAAAATAAAATAAAATAATCTACGAAACGTGAAACTACCGCAAATCAGCATCAATAAATAAATGAAACCCAAAACGAACAGAAATTACAATAAATAACCGAGTCAAACTCAAAACGAGCAGAAATTAACATAAGGTGGGCTCAAAACCCCTATGCCTTCCCATGGCCAGAACATAATTTGCACTTTACTGAAAAAATATAAATGTTTTTACTTTTATAACTTTAAGAAATCAAATAATATTAACATTTTGATTACTAAATATAAGTATATGTATATTAAACCGACAATGCACATTCATTTGTATTTTTTTCAGTAAAGTGCAAATTATGTTCTGGCTTTGGGAAGTCCAGAACATTGAGAGGGGGGATAGTTGCCCTCTAATCACTTTCGACTGTTAAAAAGGGCACTAGCCACTCCTATTTCCAATCGAATGAGCCCTTTTCAAAGTTTCTACGACAACGCCTTCGATACGAAGTGCCCTGGTATCGAAAAAAAACAACAACAACAAAATAATACATTGTGCCAACATCGTTCTTTACTTAGGCAGCGCGATTGCGCTGCCTATGAAATCCCTTAGATCATGGATCTTTTATAGAAAAAACAGCTTCTCAAAGATGAAGTTTGATAAGTAGATCACCTTAAACAAGGTTCTGTTGAAAAAAATCAGTATTTCTTAAAGGTAAGACAAAAAGACAGCGAATTCAGATGAAACATTCACTGTATCCTTAAAAGCAAAGGAAATACTCGTATGCCAATTGGACTAACTTGTCCGGCCTACTCATTAATTTTTGGGAAGTAAAACATTTAAGATAAACCAACATACAACCTTTGGGTTGTGCAGTTTAATTAATGTTGACATTTTTGATTCTCCAGTAACTTGCTCACACATTAGAAAGGCAATCCTCATTTATCCCTTCAATTTTTACAGAGAGGATGTATACACACCCTCCTATCCCCAAAAACTTTCTCTAATAAAAATTGTTTAAATAAAAAAAAAAACTAACACTGTAGCTAGACGCATCCAGACAATTTACCATAAAATAATTTAATCATTTTGTATGTGTAATCTCGCCGAAATATTTAAATTTCTCCTTTTGGACTAATACCTTAGAAAAATATTTTGAGAAGGTACTCTTGCGGCAATTCTTCATAATGCCCATGTTGCACGTTAAATCGTGTAACTAGAAATCTTCCTTTCTGTTTTCCCCTGTTTTTTTCTGACCATAGAGCCTTACAAAGGATTCTATGTTGAAGTGTTTTTTTCGTAAATTTATTGGTTGAATAAATTGATTGATTGATTGATTGAACCAGTACCATTTCTGTTGTCGCGAGTGTTGAAGGTGAGAAAAGCCGAAAAGTTCATATTACACGACTACTAGGCAATTGTTGAGGATTAGAATTGTGATGACAGTGGTCAAATATGGCTCTGAAGCATGGGCGCTCCGAAAAGTGGATGAAGATTTGCTTGATGTTTTCCAGAGAAATTGCTAAGGGATTGTTCTGGGTACCCGGCTGACTGACCGTATTTCAAACAATAGGCTATACAAAAATGTGGTTCAATACCGCTCTCTAGGGCTATAATTAAGAAAGGTTAAGGTGGCTAGGCAACAGTGCTTGGCAAATGGATGGTTTATTATTGAAGTTTGCTCTTTTTAGTCAACCACTTAAATTTGATCAGAAAGCTAGCCATCTTTGTTGTGGGTGGGGGAATCCTATTTGGAAAGATAGGGGAGTCCAAAAACTTTCATTAAAATGCGCAATAAGATAGGTCTTTAATAGTGTAGGAGGGAAGAGTAGTGTGGTAGCTGTGTTGGCCTGAGATGGCTTGGTGCTGCAGTGAGTTGTTAGTAGTAGTAGTAGTAGTAGTGCTACTTGAGCAAAACTGACACAATTCCTTCATGTCTACTAGATAGCATGCGTGATTTTTCATTTTTCACCCCTTGAAGAATACTTTTTAATCAGTATATATATCTACGAAATTCCTGTTTTGTCAAATAACTGTTAGAAACAGCTTTTTTTTTCTTTCTCTTAGCCCTTGAATTTCGGCCTATGAATCCCCGACGAAAACCAACTTGTTAGCAAGTCGAGTCAGTCTAAAGACCAGCAAAATAGGTTCTAAAGAACAGCAATGAGGTTCAAAAGAACAGCAAATAAGGTTCTAAGGGACAGAAAATGACGATTTAAAGAACAGCAAATGAGGTTCTTAAGAACAGTAAATGAGGTTTTAAAGAACAGCAAATGATGTTCTACAGAACAGCTTTATGCTCACCTTCGGATTTTTCCATTGGTACTGGAACCTGAGTGAACTATTTATGGCAGTCCCTTATAAGCTATCCTGTCACCCGCAAGAGGGGGGGGAGGGTAGATTTATGCTTATAAACTCACTAGTGGATGTCTGATCAATGGTATAAGAACAATGACATTTTGTCTAATGACAGAAAAAAACAATGACACTGTGTCCAATGACAAATAAAAACGGTCTCCCTTTTTTTATTATAAAAATCAATAATCACCTCCTCAATGGCAAATAAAAGCGATGACCAAGAAAAACAATGAGAGTTTATCGAAAAAAAAAGATTTTATCCTATGGTAGGAAAAAGAGATTTTCTCAAATCGTCAATCGTGTCGTGATTATGTCCTTCCGTGCGGTCGAAGTCCATCATCAGCCAAAAAACAAAATGCACGTTTACAACGCCACCTAACTCAAGTCTTGCTTTAATTTGCTGAGACCTGGCCGACTATCACATCTGTTCGTGATTCCATAGATAGAGATCAAGTAAAATTTTTGGGACGAATCGAATGGATCAAGTGGCACAACTCTCGAATACCCGACAGCTGCTACTAACTAATCATACTTTTTTTTTCGGCCCACCACAAGAACCTTACGGTGGTTCGTTTATTTAGTCCACAAATCTGCAGAAACACCAGCCAGCTCACTAATTGGTTTTAGTCACAATGCAAATGGCTAGATTGACTTCCAAGGAAGGAGGGACGCTACTTAGCACCTCTCCATTATCAGCCCTAAACTCCAAGAAGCAATTACACTAACACATGAGCCTTTGGAATCGAGAGAAAAGTTGAATCTCTATCTACGCTGAATCATCTGTAGGAGCAAAAAGTTCAGTAAGACAGAGAAGTTTGGGGTTCTCTAGAATAGAGGTTTTAATAAGAAATTAACTTTTCTAGAAATTTCAGTTCGATAAAAAGATCTCTTAAAACATGACTCTTTCTAGAACAGTCATATTTCTTCATAAAATAAAAACTACCGAAAGATATTCTAATGGAAGAACCAATCCAATTTTATTTATGATTACATAATAAAATTTATAGCTCCTAGAACCCTATTTGGTTCAGGAGCGAATATAACTGTCTATATGACTTTGAGAAAGTGAAAATTGATTAGGGAAAACTGTTGACTGACTGGGGGAAAAACAATTAAATTTCCCTAGCTCCCAATACACCGCAGGTGGTATATTCAGTAGCTTGATTTCATGAAAGTGTATGGGGATGGCAAAAACTAAATTCTCGGGGGGTGGGATAATTTTGCTATTTTTTCAATTTTTTAATAGAACTACAGAAAAAACAAACAATTTTTATATGACAAATGCCAAATAAAGTGTTTCTCAAACTTTATGGGTGGGGAGGGGGCGTTCAAACACCCCCTTTCCAAAATGAAAGCCACTGGGTATTATAGTGTGGCTGTAACCAAGAGGTTCGGTCGCATTCCATAAAGTCACCAGTGCGGTTTCATTAGAGAATCTCTTAGAGCATGAATCACCGTTAAAAAAAAGTATTAATTTTCTAGAAAAGCAACTTGATTCCAAAATTCTTTAAATAGGTATCTGTTCTAAAATAATGTAAAATTAAAAATATAAATCAAAAGTCAATGGAAGTTACTTTCAAAGGAGGTCCAACTTAGTTTTAATTAAGACTGATATCCTTTCTTATGGTTCTAAGAGTATAAGAAAATTGTGAAGTTTCTTAGGAAACAAAACTTGAGGGGGTCTTTCTAATATGAAACCAATTCGGTTTTACTTACTCCCAGTATTCTTCAACTGGTGTTCTAGTATGGTTGTGGCCGAAAGGTGTAGATGTGTTGTGGACAATCTTCAATGCAGTTTGATTAGAAGAACCCTTAAAACAGGCATCCGTATTCCACCAGTTATCTGAAAGAGAAAAAAAACATCTGTTTAAAAACTATCAAAGATTTAGAATAAAAAAAAAAAAAAAAATTGAAGAAAAAACTCGGGCACGTGTGTATGCAGAATTTCTATTTATTGTAAGCTGCTGGTTATGACAAGTTCCCCACATGAACAGGATTTTGCTGGCTTTTATTCACAGTTTATATAATTATCCAGTAAGCTTATCGCAGATCATTTCTGGTCTTCGGTCTCGGTGCGAACAAAAAGCTCCTCCCACTTCTTCGTGCAGTTATGGATCAGTGTGTTTGCGTCTATCAATGAGAAATGGTTACAAAGTGCATTATTCGCAATAGCCGGTTTCCACTTGTTTCCGATTGTTTCGTGTCTGACTTGTCTACCCGTGAAAAGATCTGATGCCGCTTATGTTTCTACGTTCTCTGGAGCACTAGCGGGTTTCCACTTGTTTCCGATTGTTTCGCGTCTGACTTGTCTGCCCGTGAAAAGATATAATGTCGCTTATGTTTCTACGTTCCCAGGAGCACTCGCACCCCGGTCCGGGTTTTTATAATGGGTGAAATAGAGAATGATCATACTGGATAATTATATAAACTGTGCTTTTATTAAATGGCTAAAATATAGATTTTTAAGAAAATTTTTTACTTTTAAATTGAACATCTCATCATATTTATTCCATCATCATTATTTTGGCTTTGTCGTTTCTGAAGTTCATTCATTTGAATGGACTCTGATTTCCAATCAAATGCATGTCAATCTGATGTAATTTTTTAATTTAGCATGCACTTCTATCATAAGCCAATGCTCCCTGGCACAGCCCTAAGTAATCTTACATTTTCCAAATTTCCCATAGCTTCCATTTAATCAACCTTTCGCTTGTTACTTGGACGAACACAAAAACCCACCCCAACATTAATCCCGGAGGCCAGGGTGGAATCTAACAAATTGAAAGTCAAATTATTTATGCAAGAAGAAAAAACGTAAAAAGAAAAAACAATTTTACATTTCGACACAGTCTGTAACACCTAAACAATTTATTGCAATAATCCCTAAGTGGCCTTTGTCAATGGTAACGAATGTTTGATAAGATGATAATTTGAATTTAATGCATACATCAAAATGTTTGAATTTTAGGCTGATCTTAAATATACAAAATTTAATAAGTTTAAGTTTACTATCTACAACTATTATTACTGCTGGCGACGTATTTTAGCATTAGCATACCTGAGGCAATCAAAGTTGTATATGCTCCCACTCCATCCTACTCTGTTTCGAGCCTCTCTTCAATGCCTTTCCTGAGCTAATTACTTCCTTTAAATTTTCTCATGACCGGTTTGCCACCTATTTGAGAACGTCCAGCTTATTGTTGTGCAGAAGTTGAAGTGCAAAAAACACTTTTTAAAGCCGATCGTCTTGCATTTGAAAAACCAACTACATCATATCCTGTTCAGAGCTTAAGTCTTCACTCCCTATCTTGAGCTTTTGACTTCCTTTTAATTTTTTATTGCCTGTTATTACCTATTTAAGGACGTCCAGCTTTTCGTTTTGCACGAGTTGAATTAGCAAGAAAGTACTGCTTTGTAATCACCATCGAACGTTTATATCAATAGCAAAATTTTTTTCAAACATGACATACGTTTCATTGCAGTGGCAGATCCAGGGGGAGCGCGAGGGGTGCACTCCCCCCCCCTAGCGTCGTCTAAAGTAGTGTAATTTACTTACTTAACGCAAGTTTGTGCTAATTAAACTTGCTCTTCTCGCAAGTTTATCGGATCAACCTATTTTGCGCCCCCCCCCCTAAAAAAAATCCTGTATCCGTCCCTGTTTCATTGCGCGTAATTAGACTCGGAACATATACGTCAGAGCCATAGTTTCATTTGCTACTTGGTTTTCTATAGGAAAGATTTGTCATTGCGCCAACGCGAAGGCGGGGTCCTGAATCTCGTTTGGTTTTAGTTCTGTTGCAAGAATTTTCAATTGGGAGTATAGAAATTTTTACTACTGTATATTACCTTTACTGGGATCCAAAACACCAACTAACTATCACAATTTATCTTTTATTTTAGCCCTGGAAAACCAGCGTAAGATCCGTGTCAGGTTTTTCCTCTGAGAAATTAATTAAAAAAAACAAGTTTTTTAAACTGAAAGTAAGAAGCGACATTAAAACTTAAAACGAACAGAAATTATTCAGTATTTTATAGGGGGTGTCCCCTCCTCAACGCATCTTTCTTTAAGCTAAATTTTTGTATTGTTTATAAAAATATATTTGTTAGAATTAGAAAAATTTTTGCGTAAAGAGGGAGGCTTTGTGGAGGGGACAGCCCATTTCATATACGGAATAATTTCTGTTCGTTTTAAGTTTTAATGTCGCTCCTTACTTTCAGTTTAAAAAACTTGTTTTTTTAAATTAATTTCTGATCGTTTTTTAGTTAATGCAGCTTTTATTTTGGCTCACCGTCATTGAATAAGTAAACAAAATTTGCATAAAAATTTTACTTTTCTTTTGCTAAATGACTGTCTCAAAATTTGGTTCTGACGTAATTTGACGTAATTTGGTTCTGACGTAAGGTATTTCCAAAGAGGTGCTATATACAGTACATGGGGAAGGGCAGTGGCATTATGCAGCGACGCAAGATATTTACGGCAGAACCAATGTCTATTAATAATAATTGACCCATACGAGATTCGGATTTTCACTTATACGTGGTGTACAAGCAGAGTCCCGTTGGAGTGGAGGCTTCGAACGATTGGTGAACAAGGTAAGTAATACTCTCAGATAGTTTCACAACTGAATCGCCCAAATGGATTTCTTCTTCGCACTGCTCCGGATTGAAAAACAAGATGGCAGATTTTGACACATTGAACGATAACCCTACTTTATTGTATTCCCTATTCAACACATTGAAACTTTTCTAAAGTCGATCAGTGGACATGTTCAAATTAAGCAAGTTGTCAGTATACGTCATCAATGAAACATCAATCACTTTTGAAACATAAGACGTAGCTACTTGGGATTGCGCTGGCAGAACAATATTGTTGTGCAAACTCGGAGATACAACCGAACCTTGTGTGACTCCTTTACGGACTGGTACAACAGCGGATTCGACCGGATTTGAGGGTATTTTGATTTGCGCACTAAGGCTTTTGTACATATAATATAATACTCTGATAATGCACAAATTTAGCCCTTCTTTCTACGCTTCTAGAACGATCTGCGCGTGCACCGACGAGTCAAAAGCCCGGCTCACATCAAAAGAGCCAATAACTAGTGGATTACCCGTTGTCTCAGAATCAGACATAATAGCAGCAATGGTGAACAGAGAATCAGCACAACCGAGCCCCACCGTAAAACCAAACGGGTGGTTTGGCATTTAGCAACAGTGTCTAACATTTGACAATTTAAGCATTCTAGAGGCTTGCATAAAACTGGCGACACAGTAATTGAGCGATACGAGGAGCATAGGTCAGCTGGCTTCCCTTTTTTCAGGACGGGCATAAGTTGCCCTGTACAGAAAATATTGGGTACAAAACCAACAACGAATATTATCTGACACAATAATGTTAACATTTCATACAAAAGACGAGTACCATTCACAAGGTGAAGTGCCCACAAACCGTCAACTCCACACGATTTTTTCTTTTTCAACCTATAGGCATTTGAAGTTATATCAGAAACAGATACGGTAAAGTCCGGAAAACTCGAGTTTGATAGCACAGATTCAAGTTCTTCGGTATACGGTCTAGCTACACTGGGATTCGGGCACTAAATTCGCTCCTAAAGTAAGCTCGCCAGTCATTTGGATCACTAGGCATGGACTTAGGCGTGTTTGGGCGATCTTCCATGCGGTCTTTCCATAAACGACTTGGATCATTAATTACTCTCTCTGTACATTCATGTGGTGCTGCTTGAGAGCTTTCTCAAATTTACGTTTTGTGTTTACACGAAGACAATTCAGCACACCGAATTTAGGACGACCACTTTCCCTCCACACTGAGAACCAGAACTTCGCATCCTGACATACTTTCACTAGCTCTTGATTCTTTGAGAACCCCGGGGTTTCAGTTCCTTTACGAATTTTCCTAATGGGAATAGCAGCATTTTCTGCGGTTAGTAGTGCGTGTGTGATTTTAGCACAGAAAGCAGTAACCTGTATTTTAGTTTCCTGTATATATTCTTATGCACCTTGGCTTGCAGTGTTTCTACATAGATAAAATTCCGTCTATGCACGAAAAAAAAATTAATTAAATTATTTAACTAAGTCCGGCATGATGGAATGAGTATCCGGAATTGAATAAAGAGACATTAACAAATATTCATATAAAATGTTTAATTACACATCAAAAACAGAAAAAAACAACTTTCTTAACACCATGACGTACTAAACTATGGAATAAATATCCCATTCAATGAATAAATTCATACATTCACATATAACATATAATTAAAAATACAAACAAAAACAGAAACTAAAGTCAATTTAGAAGTCCAAAATGATCAAATGAGAATCCTATGAAATGAATGTCATATATGGAATGAATATTAATTAATCCATGTTTGTGTTTTTATATGAGAAAAATGAGGGACTAAAAGAAGGGAGACCCCATCTCCGGACATCTAGAAAAATCAACAAGTCATCGTAAACTTTAACGTTGTTATATGTTGTATTATGTTGTTATATGTTGTTATAATTTATGTTGTATATTTGTATTGTTTTATGTTGTTATAATTGTAGTCATTTTTATTACCATTATTGATATTATCATAGTTGTTACTATTATTACTATTAATATGAGTTTTATTACCAAATCACAGAAAAAACTGAAAATTTTCAGAATCTTCAAAACCAAATGAAATGCATGACAACAACTTGGGCCATTCAATTAAAGTGATGAGTTCCCATGGTACGCCTAAAGTATAAAGACCGGTCAGAAATGTAACATAAGACATTTTGAGATGCCATTCTTCAGCTCAAGCAATCCGTAAGACAGGGGCAGATCCAGGATTTTTTTAGGGGGGGGGGACAAAATAGGTTAATCCGATAAAAAAAAATTTAGGGGGGCGCAAAATAGGCTGATCCGATAAACTTGCGTTAGGAGCAAGTTTTATTAATGCAAACTTGGGTTAATTAAGTAAATTACACTACTTTAGACTACGCTAGGAGGGGGGGGGGCGATCCCTGGATCCGCTACTGCCGTAAAAATACCTGGTTAATATCAAAAAAGAAATCCCTGAAGAGCATCCTCTTTACCACTGGCTTTCGGTTTAAGTTTCTAAGCTTTTCCCTTCCCCTAGATCAATATAGATGACTTCCCATATTTTTCCTCGTTTAATGAAACCGGTGGTAACTCATCATTCTAGCAGAAAATAATTCATCAATTCCTGTTTTCCTACAAGAATAGATAGCTGAAAATCAATTCATATAAGTCCTAAAAATTAAGGATTCTTGTCACTTCCATGAAGTCATTAAACAAGAGAAAAATCGTGAAAAAAAAGCTGAAACAATTGAGTGCACTAGACTATTTCGCTAAAAACAAAAAATTATGCCGAAAGATTTGCACAGCAAGTGTTTTATTTTGGGTGATTTCGGATGTAATTATTAATTTTTTTTCGAACAATACGCCACATATTAGGACTGGAAATAATAGCCATAATCCTGTGTGTTAATAATCTGTTATTGAAAAGTGGAAAATTATGACGCTTTTTCACAAGAGCAGAATGCCTCTTTCTCGCATTGTGATTATGTCTTTTCATTCTCGAGAGGGTTTGTTTCTTAGTTTGACACTTAGCCTGCCAAAATAAAAACTTGTATCTTTCATTTATGCCAAGATATTAAGCCAAATGAGAGTAAATATAAAAATGAGGGAGTAGTTTTTATAACTTTAGAACTAATCTTTTGGCTATCACAATGGAGTCTTGGCACTGATAAATTTTTAGACTTATGTGAAGGGATTACTGAGCCAGGTAAAGGGGTTTTTCTTCGTCACTATTGTTCGATTCATTTCAAAAATGACTAGTTAAAGATTAATTTAAAAGTTTTTCAATGAGTATGTTTTTTCAAAGGAAAGTAAAGAGCTAGATTAAACCAAAATGAGAAGAAATAAAGTCAAAAGGACTTTCCAAGCGTTAAACTACCAAAAAATAACCATCAATAAATAAATGAATCCCAAAACAAACAGAAATTACAATAAATAACCGGGCCAAACTCAAAACGATCAGAAACTAAGACAAGTGGGGCTGACGTCCCCCCCCCATTGTCTTTTGAAGACCAGAACATAATTTGCACTCTGATAAAAATGTCCTTATTTCGGGCTGAAAGTTCTTATTTCTCATAATATCGAAAAATAGACAAAAAACACACATCATAACAAAGATCATTGAACAAAACAACAAATGAATGTGGATTGACAGTTTAATTTGCATATATTAATATTTATTCCTTAAAGTCTTAATAATTTTGTATTTATTAAAGTTAAAAATGTATAATCATTTAAGATACATTTTGTTTTTAGTGAAGTAAAATCGTATTGTGGTCTTTAGAAGGTATGATGGGGGGGGGGGGGGGGGTCGACCCCACACATCATAGTTTCTGCTCGTAATTCATATTCGTTTTGGGTTTCATTTATTTATTGATGGTCATTTCTTGGTAGTTTTACTCTTGGAAAATTATCTGACATTGTTTCTGCTCATTTTTGGTTTAATTTAGCTCTTTACTTTGCTTTGAAAAACTTATTTCGTCGAAAAAGTTTTTTCAAATAATTCCTGTTCGCTTTTTATGGTCGTACTGTGTGCTGACAAATGCGGACACATGAGCTAGATTAAGACACATAAAACACCCAAAGTTCCAAGGCGTCTAACTTGGAACTTGGAACGCATGGGAACTTTGGAAGGGGAGTCTTCCCCGCCCTCTTAACTGCCCCCCTTCCCTCAACATGATCTGTAAGTTTCAAACTAGTGCTCTAAGCTATTCTGGATATACTGCTGATACAGCCATTTGACAGCTTGTATACATACAGCGTGTTTCAACTTAATTTAACATAACCCCCAAATTTATCTGAAAATGTCTCCTTAATGGCCTTAGCGTTAATAGTAGTATTGAGAGTAGCGGTAGAATTAGTAGAGGTAGTATACATATATTACCTTTTGGTTGGTACCCTTAACATGCATACCCCCTTAACATACCCCTTAACATGCATTTAAAGTTACAACTTAATATTCTAAGCTGTTATGGCCTTTTGACAACCTGCATCCACAAACTGTGTTTCAATTTGATTAACTATTTTCTTCAACATTCCTTGAAAGTTTCAGTGTAATACCCTTAGATTCAATAGGACTAGTAGTAATCGTCATAGTAATAGTTGTAGTAGTAACAGTCGTAGGTCGTAGTAGCGGTAGTAGTAGCAGCAGTTGTATTAGTTGTTGCAGTAGCAGTAGTGTTAACAGTTGTAGTAGTATGCACATTTTGTGTTTTGCCCAGTTCAACATCCCCCTTAATATGTTCTGAAAGTTTCAAATTAATACCCAAAACCGTTCATGGGACTCTGCTGATACGTTATTTTGATAACCGGCATGCATTAGAGTGTGTCTTTATTTAGCTCAACACCTTTCTAAACATTCCCTGAGAATTTTAACTTCCTACCCTTAGCCCTAGAAGCAGTAATCGTAGCAATAATAGTAATAGTGGCAGCAGTATGCGATGAGTGCTCCCTTAAAGTTTCAGCTTAATATCCTTTACCTCAGTAGGAGTAGTAATCGTATCAGTTGTAATAGTGGTGTTAGTGATAACATGCACATAGTATCTTTTGATTAGTTCAATATCCCCTTGAGCATACCTTTGGTCAATATACAATCCACCTCATTATTACCCTAAAGTTCCAACTTAAGACCCTCAGTCATTCTTGAGCTTCCCCCTTTTGATAACCAGCATGCCGATAACATATTTTCATTTAGTTCATCAGCATTCTCCGAAGGCTTAACTTGAGTGCACTGGTCTTTTTGAACACCAAAGATCAAACATGCCCTCTTTCCAAATAACAAATGGTATATGAAAATACTAGAAATATTGCATAACTTGCAGCCCTTGCTCTGAGGGTTGTAGGGGGTTGACATTATCAACATCCCAAGAGGCATAGTTACTGGACCTGAAACTCTGTTGAACAAAATTCTTATTTAAAATTTTTTATTGCATCTCTTTGGAGAGTTAATAGGCTTGGGAAGAGGGATTCTTGCCCTCTAGTTTCTGTTGACTCAAAAAGGACACTAATACGTTTCATTTCCAATCGAATGAGCTCCTTTAAAACATTTTGCGGTTGCTTTGTACAGCCTATGATGTTGCATATATGTCCTTCTGAAAACCAGTATGCATATAAATATTTTTTTTAATCGAACCCCTTCCCCCAAAATGCTCCCTGAGAATTTTAACTTAATACCCTTAGCCTCATTAGTTACAGAAATCGTAGTAGTAGTATTAGTAATATACATAATATGCCTTTTGGTTAGTTGAAAATTCGCTACAACATGCCCGGAAAGTCCCCACTTCATAATATAAGTCGTTCCTGAGATTTTGATGTTACTCCTTTTTGAATGTCTAAATCGTTATTGTTCCTTTTTATTTAGTTTAACATCCACCAAACCACCCATTGAAAGCTTAACCTTAATGCTATTAGCTTAAGTAGTAGCAATATTCTAGTAGTATCAGTAGCATTAGTATAAACGTAGCATCTTTGGTTTTCTTCAATATGCCCCTCATCACATGCTGAAATTTTCAGCTTAATGCCATAAACCGTTCCTAAGACATTGCCAAAGCATCTTCTTGCTTGACAACCTGCATGCACCTAGTGTGTTTTGATTTAGTTCAACATTGTCCCTGCAATTTTCACCTTCATACCTATAGCTTTAATAGCAGCAGGGTTGCCACTGCTGGTGATTTATCACCAGATCTGGTGATTTTCATCCTCCTCGTGATTTTTCTGGTGATTTTCTTGAATCTGGTGATTACTGGTGATTTTTTTTTTTTAATTTGGTGATTTCTGGCGATTTTCATTTAATTTGGTGATGTTTTACAAAATTGGTTGACATTCCATGCATGATTAGTTTCGCTGTCTTACTGAGGTGAAATAATCAGTGACTTCCATATTCTATGCCTTGTTTTTATTGTTATTTCTAAAGAGTGGCGTTATTTTGGGCTTTTGTGTATCCTTTTAGCTTGGCAATCGGCTTTGCCATAGTTACAAATTTTAATTTATAAATACATAAATGTGTGTCCCATGTGTGATAAAAACGGATTGAGGCTTAGAAACGAAAAAAAAAATTATGAGGTAAAGAAAGCATAGTCCAACATGAACATAGATTCAGCAGCCTAGGCTAGGTCTTTTTCAAGCGACTTAACAGTCTCAAGAAACCAGGGGGCTCAGTCTCAAGGGGCTCTCGTCTAAGGAACCAGGAAAATAAGATTTATCACCGCTTGTCTGATATTTCAGCTTAGACTTGACCCACGACAATTTTTCGGAAGTAAAATCATAGGCAGCGCGCTAGCGCTGCCTAAGTAAAGAACGATGTGGGCACAATGTGTTGTTTTTTTGTTTTTTTTTTCTCCATACCCGGGCACTTCGTATCGAAAGAGTTGTCGTAGAAACTTTGAAAATTGCTCATTCGATTGGATATTGGAGTGGATGGTGGCCTTTTTAATAGTCGGAAAATTTTTATGGACAAATAGCCCCCCCCCCCACGCCCATCATTCCCCCAAACACATCCAGTTAAAATTTTTAGATATTCATGTGATTCTATATAGTTTATTTCCAGATAGAAACTATGTATTTAAGGAGGAAATACCCCTAAAGCCCTCAGGGCCAGGGTTGTAAGTTATGGCATGGGGTCATATAAGGTTTTTATAGAAAGCGTTGTCGTATAAACTTCAAAAAGGGCTCATTATATTGAAAATTGAAAGGGCTCGTGCCCTTTTTAATATTTGAAAGTGATTCGAGGGCATCTAACCCCCCCCCCCCCACGCCCATCATTCCCCCAAACACATCCAATAAAAATATGGAGATAGCCATTTTGTTCAGCGTAGTTGATTTCCTGATAGAAAATATCTGTTTGAGGAGGACACTCCCCCAAAACCCTTGGGGCAAGGGTTTTAAGTTATGCCCTGGGGTATATAAGGATTTTTTAGAAGGCGTTGTCGTAGAAACTTCAAAAAAGGCTCATTCGATTGGAAATTCAAACAGCTACTGTCCGTTTTAATAGTCGAAAGTGATTGGAGGGCAACTAGCCCCCCTCCGCGCCCCTCAGTCCCCCAACTACATCCAATAACACTTTTGTGATAGCCATTTTGTTTAGCATAGTTGATTTCCAGATAGAAAATATGTTTTTGAGGAGGACACTCCCCTACAAGCCTCGGGGCAAGGGTTTTAAGTTATGCCCTGGGGGCATATAAGGTTTTTATAGAAGGCGTTGTCATAGAAACTTCGAGAAAGGCTCATTCGATTGGAAATTCAAAGGGCTAGTGCCCTTTTTAAAAGTCAAAAGTGATTGGAGGGCAACTAGCTCCCCCCCACGCCCATCATTCCCCCAAACACATCCAATCAAAATTTTGAGATAGCCATTTTGTTCAGCGTAGTTGATTTCCAGATAGAAAACATGTTTTCGAGGAGGACACTCCCCCACAACCCTCGGGGCAAGGGTTGTAAGCTATGCCCTGGGGACATAGAAGATTTTTATAAAAGGCCTTGTCATAGAAACTTCAAAAAAGGCTCCTTCGATTGGAAATTCAAAGGGCTGGTGCCCTTTTTAATAGTTGAAAGTGATTGGATGGCAACTAACCCCCCTCTCACGCCCACCATTTCCCAAAACACATCCAATCAAAATTTTGAGATAGCCATTTTGTTCAACATGGTTTAAAGGTCTGGAAATTAGGTATTTGAGGATAACAACCCCCTCACAGCCCTCAGGACAGTTATACCCTGGGGGCATATACAGCTTTTATAGAACGCGTTGTCGTAGAAACTTCAAAAAGGGCTCATTCGATTAGAAATTGAAATGGCTTGTGCCCTTTTTAATCGTCGAAAGTGATTGTACGGCAACTAACAACCCTTCCAAGCCCACCATTTCCCCAAACACATCCAATCAAAATTTTGAGATAGCCATTTTGTTCCACACAGTTAAAGTTCAGAAAATTATACCTTTGAGCAGGACACTCCTCTCACAGTCTTTAGAGTAAGGGTTATAATTTATGCCCTGGGGGCATTTAAGTTTTTATTGAAATCTTTATCGTAGAAACTTGAAAAAGGGCTCATTCGATTAGAAATTCAAAGGTCTAGGGCCCTTTTAATAGTCGAAAGTGATTTGAGGGCAACTAGCCCCCCTCTCTCGCCCACCTTTTCCTCAAACACATCCAATCAAAATTTTTAGATAGCCATTTTGTTCAGTGTTGTGGATTTCCAGATAGAAATTATGTTTTTTGAGGAGGACACTCCCCCCCAGCCCTCAGGGCAAGGGTTGCAAGTTAATGCCCTGGGGGCATATAGGGTTTTTTCTGAACACATTGTCGTAGAAACTTCAAAAAGGGCTCATTCGATTGGAAATTGAAATGGCTAGTGCCCTTTTTAATAGTCGAAAGTGATATAAAAGGGCTATTGCCCTTTTAATAGTCGAAAGTAATTGAAGGGCAACTACCCCCCTCTCACGCCCACCATTTCCCCAAACACATCCAATCAAAATTTTGATATATCCATTTTGTTCAACGTATTCGAAAGTTCTGGAAATTAGGTCTTTTAGGATGATAGCCCTGTAAGAGCTTTCATTGGAAGGGTTGTAAGTTATGCCCTGGGGGCATATAAGGTTTATATAGAAAGTTGTTGTAGAAATTTCAAAAGGGGTCATTTGATTGGAAATTGAAATTGCTCTATTTAATAGTCGAAAGTGAGTGGAGAGTGATTAGCCCCCCTCTTACGCCCTCCATTTCCCCAAACACATTCAATCAAAGTTTAGAGATCAGAGTTTAGAGCCATTTTGCTCAACGTAGCTGAAAGTTCTGGAAATTATGTATTTAAGGATGACAAACCCCCCCAGAGTCCCCAGGGCAAAGGTTGTAAGTTATGCCCTGGGGGCATATAAGGTTTTTAATGATAAAGTTGTCATAAAAACTTCAAAAGTGGCTCATTCGATTGGAAATTGAGAGAGGTAGTACCCTTTTTAGTAGTTGAAAGTGATTGGATTGTAGCTAACCCCTCTCTCATACCAACCATTCCCCCAAATACATCCAATCAAATTTTCAGATAGTTATTTTGTTCAGTGCCGTAGAAAATTCTCGAAGTTAGGTCTGTGAGAATGACAACCCCCCCCCCAGTCCTCAGGGCGAGGGTTGGAAGTTATCCCCTTGGGACATATAAGGTTTTATTCAAAGCGTTGTCGTATAAACTTTAAAATGGCTCATTTTACTGTAAATTGAAAGGGCTAGTGCCTTTTTTTAAATTTGAAAGTGATTGGAGAAAGACTAACGCCCCTCTCAAGCACACCAGTTTTCAAGACACACCCAATAAAAATTTTGAGTTACCAATTTTGTGCAACATAGTTGAAAGTTCTGGAAATTAGGTATTAGAGGATGACAACCACCCTCACAGCCCTTAGGTAAAAGTTTTAAGTTATGCCCTGGGGGCATATAAGGTGTTTATATAAAGGGTTGTTATAGAAACCCAAAAACGCCTCATTTGATTGGAAATCGAGAGGCTTAAAGCCCTTTTTAATAGTCGAAAGTGATTGGAAGACTTGATATTTTTATAGTAAAGATCGATGTGGGTACAAAGTATTATTATGTTTTATTTTTAGACCAGGGCACTTTGTATCGAAGGAGTTGTCGTAGGAACTTCGAAAAGGGCTCATTCGATTGAAAATACAAAGGGCTAATGCCCTTTTTATTAGTTGAAAGTGATTGGAGAAAACTAATCCCCCTCCCACGCCCACCCTTCCATTTGACTTCATGTTTAAAAACTAAATGTTGCCATAAGATTAAATCAAAATGCACTGTGTTAATGCTAATTCCAAATAAGGCATCTCAGCAGTATACCAAGAACGACTGAGGGTTTTATGTTAAACTTTTGGGGCTGCTTTTGCTCTTAAGATTGAACCAAACCAAAATACGGTAGCGTTAGTGTATCCAAGCTATTAAAGAAAGTAAACAGATTTTTTTGCGAATGGTATCAAGTTTTCCATTTCAGGTCAACTAGACGAGGTATGAAACTAAATTAAAACTTCTATTTGTGTCTAGATTTTTAAGAGGGTGTATGTTGTTAAAAATTGTTGAAAATTTTTCTAAAGCATACAAATAGCAGGCCAAACTATAAATCTTCAAAAAAAAGTATCATTTTCTTTTTCTCTGAAGACTATGTCAATATAAAACGAACAGAAATTAATTAAAAAACACTTTTTCCACAAAATAAGTTTTTCAAAGAACAGTAAAGAACTCCATTAAACAAAAATTAGCAAAAATAAAATTAAATAATTTACCAAGCGTGAAAATACCACAAATCAGCATCGATAAATAAATGAAACCAGAAACGAACATAAATTACAATAAATAATCGAGTCAAACTCAAAACGAGCAGAAATTAACATGAGTAGGGCGCAAAACCCCTATGCCTTCCCAAGGCCAGAACATAATTTGCACTTTACTGAAAAAAAAAATCAGATGAATATGCATTGTCATTTTAATATACATATACTTATATTTAGTAATCAAAATCTTAATATTATTTGATTTATTAAAGTTATAAAAGTAAAGTCATTTATATTTTTTTCAGTAGATATTTTCAGTAGATATTTAGATATTTTCCCAATGAATTGCCTAAGGACAATACCTGTTTGACTAACCGTAGATCAAACATTAAGGTTCTTAAAATTGGAATTGATCCCATAGTACACTGTAATTATTTCATTAGCAAAACGAGATTAAAAAATTCAAATTCCTACAATATTCTTCCATTATTCCAAAATATTAATTATAATCTAGAAATGTTTGTGTATAAATTTCTGTGTGTGGGTTTTGTAGACAAGTAAATGTAACTCATTTCAAAGTAAAAATGTATTTAACTTCCGATTTTTTTCTCTTATAATTTCAATGTTTCATTTAAATTTCTATTGAACGGCACCATATATGGTGCCGTATATTGAACGGCACCGAACAAATTTCTATTGAACGGCACCAAATGGCACCATAGTCAAATTTAATACGATATCCAGGAAATTTCATTCACTATTGAAATCCAAACCAATTTAATTAATAAAACCTGTTTAAAGTTGAGAATTACATTTTTTCTACTGATAAGTATATAAATCTTAATAATTTTAATAATTTGTTGGACTTACATCACGAATCACAGTATCAAGAGAAAAATTGGATTTTTGATTTGACTGTTTTAAATTCCAGCAAGAAATTTAGTTAAAAATCCAAGTTTGTTTCAGGGTATGCCGGATTTAAATATTGTCAAGTCATTTTCATTAACCTTCATCTTACCATGCCATGACAACATAATCCCCAAAACACGAAAAAAACAATTGAAAGAAATGAAAAATGTAAAACTAAATTTTGTAGGGTATTTTACACCATGGGTTTTTCCTATGTTTTGGAGCATTAGTAGAACCAGGGCCGTATCCAGGGGGAGGTGTTAGGGGGTTTACCCTCCCCCTCCCCCGAAACGTTTGTCCGACTCGTAAAAAGGTAATAAAATGAATAAAAACGACTTTTTGATACGTCTTTTAATTACTTTTTTTTGTCCCCCCCCCAAAAAAAAACAATCTTTTTTAACCTCCCTTCCCCCAGAGAAAAAAATCTTGGATACGACCCTGGGTAGAATATTCCAAATTATGTTTTTCCTTCTAACTTCCTGTTCGTCATAGTTTCCCTTTGGCTACTGAACGTTGCATGTGTGGGGGGGGGGATATGGGTGGTTTTCCGTTTGGGGACTTCCCCGAGAATTCCCACTAGGTGAACTTTGGTTCAGGATGGGGGATTAGCAGTACAGCAAACACACTAATTTTAGTTAGAAGACTTATTATCTTGCTAACTTCAATGACCAGCAAAAGCACCCTGAGCCTTGATTATTCTACTTATTATCCTTTCCTTATAAATTAAAATCAACCAGATTCAAAATTTCCTTCAAAGATAGAAAGCATTTAAGGCTTCAAATCAGTTTACTGTTAAGTTAGAAAAATGTAGATTATTAATTTCCAGATTTTAATGATTCTTACTTAACTATCAGTCTAAGAAAGAACATATGTGTTAGAATTGACAAATTGCATCAAGAATTCAGCAATTCAAATATGAATCTGACCATGAAACGAAAAACGAGGAAAATATAAAACAATGACTGATTCCTAGTTTTAAATCTATGAGAATTTTAGCCTGGCAGGTGAAATTCTCTGACATTAACGGATCTGTTTAACGTCTAGAGTATGGAAAACTTCTTGACGTTATAGAAAAGCCATTTATGAAGAAGACCACATTTTGTTTCTTCTTCCATAACATCAATGCTGAAGCCGTTGTCTCATTTTTGTAACTAATTATTTCAATTACATTTGGTAAAAGTAAAGTTTCAATATTTATAAATTATTCAGTCTTAAGTGTCTACTTTAAAACTGCAATTATCTAAAGTAATCCTAAATTTAATGTTAATGATGTTGACCTTTAAAGGGTGCTGCTATTCATTAATGACTAATTACAATTATGCTAATGAAGAACCTTTTTTCAAAACATAGATATACATAGGATCTCTGGAATGAAGTTTAATGATATATTGAGGGAAAGGATCAACTAAAACTTATCCAATCTGTGATCAACTAAAACTTATCCAATTTAATTGAGCCTTTCGAAGCAAGCTTGACCTAAGTATCAACGGTTTCATGACAAAGCATTGGATTGACTCTTTGCTTTGTAATTCCACAAGAACACTCCAAATAAAAAATACAAAGAATGCAGATTCGAATTGACATTTTAGTTACTGGAACTTTTTTTTATCGGGAAATATAGCAACGCTATTGCTTGACGTTGAGTCAGCTGGAATTAGGCCTCGGTCCCAGTATTGCAGCGGGAGACTTCATTCACTGTGCTGCTAAACGACAAAATATGACTAGCAACACCAAAAACCTAATATTGGTTTTTATATTGGTTTTTATATTGGTTTTTATATTGGTTTTTATATTGGTTTTAATAAATTAATTCACCAAAATTAATTTTGGTGAATACGTAATAGAGTATTAATTTTTTATTAATTAAAGAGATTAATTTAATTTATTAATTAAAGAGAGGATAAATTTGGTAAATACGGTAATAGAAAACGCAGATTTCATAGCCTGTTGATCATAATTTGAGCCTAATATTGCTTTAGTAATATTGTTCACTAGTCTTTTTATGGTTTTTGCACTACGAGCCCCTAACGGACGGAGATATATTCCTGTTCAAGGAGAGGTGTAGAGCTATATTAAGTACGTGATGTCAGGTTATAAGACTTTTATATCTGTATTTCAGGAGTGGCTTGAGTGATCGAGTTTAAATTTCCAAAGGTATCTGTAGGGTCAAGCAGACCTTTAAATTGTGGTTGAGGGAAGGTAAAGAGGTGAGTCGATACGCCTGGATACATGTTTTTTTTAGATTTACCTCTTTACCTCGCATCAACCCCAATTTCAAGGTTTGTTTGACTCTCCAGAAACCTTTGAATATTTAAACTCGAGCACTCAAGCTGCTCCTGAAATACTGTAGATACAAAAGTCTTATAACCTGAAGTCGCATATTTGCTATAGCTCTACCAACACCTCTTTTTCAACAGAAATATATCCCTGTTCATTAAGGGATCTTAGTGCCAAAAACCATAAGAAGACTAGTGAACAATATTACTAAGGCAATATTAGGCTCATATTAAAATCAACAGGCTGCAAAGTCTCTGTTTTCTATAACCACATTCCCCAAATTATCCTCTAGTTTTTGGTGCTACTAATCATATTTTATCGTTTGATAGTTCAGTGAATGGAAGTCCTGCTCTGCAATACGGGGACCGATGTCTGATTCAAGCTGATGCAACGTCAGACAACAACGCTGCTACGTTTCCCCATTAAAAAAAAGTTCGAGCAACTAAAATGTCAATCCAAAGTCCTCCGTGGTTGTGGAGTATCTGCATTCTTTTTATTTTTTTGGAGCGCCCTTGTGGAATTATAAAGCAGAATCAATCCAGTGCTTCGTCACGAAACCGTGAATAATAACGCAGGTCAAACTTTCATCGAAAGGCTCAATTGAATTGGATTAGTTTCAGTTGATCAAAGCGTCCACTTTCCCCCAATATGTCATTAGCTTCAGTCGAAAGATACCATGAGTATTTGTGTTTTAAAATAGGTTCGTCATTAGCATGGTCATAATTAATCATTAATGAATAGTAGCACCCTTTAAATGCCAAGATTATTAACATTAAATGTAGGGTTACTTTAGATGATTGCAGTTTTGCAGTAGACACTTTAGACTGAAACAATTAATACATATCGAGACTTTACTTTTACCAAACGTTATCTCGTTTCAAACAGTTCTTAAATATCTATTTCGTTGTTTAAAATTGAAAAGCAATGTAATTTATGCAATAAAATAATGAATAGACATAAGTTCGTTTTAAGTAAAGACGAAAATAAATATTTTTGGAGAACGATGTCAACTCCCTCTATTCACTTCTTTCAGACATAATCTCAATTTATTTGAATAATCGCCACAAGACTCACCGCAATTTTCCCACGGTAGTGATGGGAGCTGAGTAAAGCAGTTGATAAGGTAAAATATTGTCCACGCAATAATTATACAGTAGTATACATCCAAGAAGAACACGATGATCATAGTTGAAAACCCAACACCTGAAAACAATTTTGATGAATTATCTATTTCCTAAAATTTCATTTATTTATTTTATATTTTAAATTTCACGACTAAAAATAAAGTTCAAGAAAAAAAATACACAAATATGACTGAGAAGACACGATTTACGATTTATTTTAAATTTAATCTTCAAAGAATCTTCACCTTTTCAGTCCCCTTTCAAGCATTAAGAGGTCACGGTAGTCCAAGCTAAAATATGACCATTCTAGAACTTGTATGTGTCGGCAAACAAGGTCAAAGTCAAAAGACTTCAGGTTTCTGACATTTGTATATAATAAGCTTGATACATATTTTTTTAAGTGGCTGCTTACGCTAGAGCGGAACTAAGGAATAATCCAGGCATATTAGTTAGTGGGATCAGCTAAAATTTTAATTTTCTGTATTCCTTGGGGCATATAAAATCTTGAATAAAATTTTCAAACAGTTCGTGGTAACGAACTGTAAGTAAGGCGCGATTCGGCTCAATAGCAACCGAAACTGTAAGAAACAGTCTTATAACAATGGATGCATCAAAAGAATCAAGTTTTGATGCTTATTGCCATCACAATGTCAACCGTCAAAAGTTACGAGCTTGAGTAAATTTTCCCAATTTTTGAAAAAAGGAGGAATAACCCCCAAAATGCCATGTGATCTTAAGGAAAATTACACCATCAGATTGAGCATATCAGAGGATCCTACTGTAGAAGCTTCAAGCTCTTATACACAAGAATGTGGAATTTTGCTTCTTTTTTTACTAGAAGCAAGATCACAGCCTCACAGGATGCTTGTTTTTTTTCCCAGGGGTCATTTTATTGAGCCAGTGATCCTGGAAGATCGGGGGTGGACTCATTAGGTCGGAAATAAGAAGTTCTAGTGCCCTTTGGAAGTGACTAAAAATATTGGAAGGCAGCTAGCCCCCCTCGCATGCTCATTTTCCCCTATGTCTCCCGATCAAAATTCTGAGATAGCTCTTTTGTCCAGCATAGTTGAAATATCTACAAACTATGTCTTTGAGGAACTTTACCCCCATACAGCCCCCGGGGAAACCACTACAACCTATGAATTTTGCCCATTGTTCATACATCGTATTGGCTATTGGAAAGCTTAAAGATATGTTTCGCTGGGAGTGGGGAGGGGGGAGGATTTTTATGGGGGGTATTACATGGGAGGATCTTTCCAGGTAGAAACTTTTCGTAGGGGAAGGGAATTTTTCATGGGGGGGGGGGGGGTGGAGCTAGATTCCTGGCATTATTTAAAAAAGGTAAGAAATTAAACAAATAAAAAAATTCTACTGGAAATAAGGATCAACATTAAAAGTTAAAACGAACAGAAATTATAACGTATATGAGGAGGGTTACCCTCTCCTCAATATCTCGTTCTTTAAGCTAAAGTTTTTCTTATAACTTAAAAAAAAAAACTTATTATTCTAATTAAACCACCGTTGTTTTGAGAAGTCATTCTTAAGTAATTGGACCAGAAAGAAAAACTTTATCGTAAGGAGCGAGGCATTGAGGAGGGAGAAACCCCCCTCATATACGTAAGATTTTCTGTTCGTTTTAAGTTTTAAAATTGCTCCTAACTTTCAGTTTAACATAGTTGTTTCCTTTTATTTAATTCGTAATGAACCAAGTATACAATAAATGTATGGCAATAACCCCAACAAAGGATTTTCTTCTTCTTATTTACAGAAATGTCAACCTAAGGAGATGTGTTGACGTATTCCCCTCAGAGAACTCCCCCGGGAAAATTCCCCACATGTGCAAAATTAAGCAGCCAAAAAGAAATTATGACAATTAAAAATAGTGAAAAAAGAGGGGATTTGGCTTTTACCTATATTCCAAAATTTTGGCAGATTGTATGGTGTACAATGCCCGACAGCATTTATTTTAACATTTTAAATCATTTTTTTTTCTTGTTTTAGAAGGTTAAGTTAACATAGCAAGGTGAAATAAAGGTTAAAGAAAATAATTTGAAAATATGAAATGAGTGACAATTGTACAAACGTTGTCCTATGATGGGAGTGGACAGAGACAATAGTCTGAAACTTAAAAGTACGAGTGATACTTTTCATGGACTTGGTCTGGTTATGGACTTGGACTTGGTCATGGACTTGGACTTGGTCTGGTAGGTCTGGGACTTGGCTAAATTGTTGAGGGGCGTATAATGAATTTTGCAGACTTGCTTACCAAGTTTAAAGAAAAAAAAACACCAGTGATATATGAGTAATTACTTTCCGGGGAATAGGTCTTGTACCAACCAGAGGCGTCACCAGGCAAAATATTTGGCAGGGGGGATGAAATTTACTATAATACTCGCAAGATACCAGAGTAGTTACTTAACAAAAAATTTTGGGGGACATTTTTATCGACTGATTTAGGTATATTTTTATTAAAATTAGTTCATTAAAAAATAAACACACATCAGGGGTCTTTCTAATGGGGGGGGGGGGAAATTACAAAATTCCACATTTTGTAGATATGAGCTTGAAGCCTCCACAATCGGGTTCTCTTATATACTGAATGCGATGGATTCCCGCCCCAATGATTTCCATTACGATCACTTGTCTTTTGGGTATGTTTCTCCCACTTTTGAATAATCATGTAAATTTTCATAAGATCATGGCGTTTGATGTGCAACAGTAAACATTGTGAATCTTAAATAATATACGATGCTTCTATTGTTGTCAAATTTCCTTTTCTTTAGAGTTTGGGCTGCTATTGGCTCAAATTGCTCCTTCAGTTTGTTGCCACGAGCTGCTTGATTCTGCACCCTATATTCTACAAAATATAGATAGAATTTCCAGCATCCCTTCTTTTCTTCATCATTTTGATTTGCCTCAATTTCCCTTTGGCTACTCAATTTTATATATTGGGGAATTTTTCAGGGGAAATGTTTTGAAATGAGGGGAATATTATTTTTGTCAATTTTAGATATTGGTGAGCGCCTCTCTCTTGAAAGCAGGCTTTTCAGCTTTTAAAATTTTAATTCTGTTAATTTTGATTTTCTCTGCTGTTGTTTTTTTCTGTCATCCCGGTGTCTATTCGCTTCTCAATTGATTTGGTAATGAACTACCTAAATTTCAACTTAAAATTATCTCTAGATGCCACTAGATGAAGGGCGGGGGGTAGCTACCGCGTGGGTTCACAAAGGGTTGATTGAGCTTTGAGCAAGAAATTTTACTAAAATAACGTTAATTCGGACTAAATTTTTAGTAAAGCAAATTTGTTTTACCTTTGCATAGTTCCGGGCAAGGCTATATCAAGCATTTTTGTTCGGCGGAGGGACTTTTTTGTTCGTGTTTTTAAAAAGCTTTATGAAACGGATCAAAAATTTGTCTGCGTGCGATTTTGATACCTTTTGACAAGTAGAAAAAAAAATTTGGGAGAAGGGATTAAATCACAGTGGACTCTCGAGATACAGCCTTGTTTCAGGGGCACTAATTCACAAATTGGTACATGTATGATATAGCCCTGACCGCCCAAGTTGTTCTTCCATTGACGCATTGTAGAACCGGTTTTTTTTCGTTAGTTTCTTTCAGCTTAGCGTGAGTATCAGACAGTGTGAAATTAGGAAACAATTATTACTTCATAGTATGCAGAATAATTGTACCTAACACATTAGGCATGAAGACCCGCTATACTTTCCCCCCATCCCCCTAATGTGCAAATATATAGCCAAAATTTGTTTCTTAAGCATTATATTTTTATCATACTTAGGTATATTTCATTAGGATTGACCGTCAAAGAAACAGGTTCTGCTTAGATGAAGAATGGAGGGTCGGGGCTAAACATGTACCCACAAATTTATCAGGCAAACAAAAATTAATTTCAATGCTACTAAATATAGAAAAATTATACAAGAAGGTATTTCTTTTAAGACAGAGGGAATTGTATTTCCGCACCGATATCTAAATGAAAAAAAAAAGTTGCAAAGAAACAAAAATATCCGTCATTGAGCCAAGGTAATGAAAGCGGTAAAGTATAAAACTATAAAACTATACATAAAACTATATAAAACTATAAAGTATATAAACTATAAAACTTGGGCTCTTTAAAATGTTGAGGATGGTATGTTTGCTAAACACAGTTTAGGGGAAGAATCTAAGGATAAATAAAGAAACTCATATTTCTGACCAGTTCAGTCCAAGAACGGTAGTGAAGGATCCATAGCCGATAATTACTGGTAAAATGGGGTTTAATCCCGATTTCAAAAGCTATATCAAAAGTTGGCTAATATTATAAGGTAAGTTTACAGAAGAAATTCATATTTTAGGGCCTCCATCTGGGACCAAAAAAAAAACAGAAAGTCTTCAAAGAAGGTGAGAAGAGGCCATAAGGGGGATTTAAAAGAAAATTGTACTTTACTGGAGTATATATAAGTTTTATTAAGTTTAGTCTTACCCTCCAAAGGTTACAAGCCTGAGAAAATTTGCCTTATTTTCGAAAAAAATGAGGAAACGCCCCCTAAAAGTAATCAAATTTAACAAAATCACACCATCAGATTCAGCGTATCAGAGAACCCTATTATAGAGGTTCCAAGCTTTGATCTTCAAAAATGTGGAATTTTGTATGTTTTTGCCAGTAGAAAGATCACGGATGCGTGTTTATTAGTTTTTTTTTGTAATTTTGTTTGTTTTTCCCCAGGGGTGATTGTCGACCTATTGGTCCTAGAATATCATGAGAGTGCTCATTCGAATGGAAATTAAAAGTTCTAGTGCCCTATTTAAGTGACCAAAAAGATTGAAGGGTAACTAGGCCCCCTCCCCCACGTAATTTCCCACAAAATCGTCTGATTGAAATTTTGATATAGACTATTCTTCTGGATATAATATGAATCCCCCCCCCCGAGCCCCAGGGGAAAGGTCTTCAAGTTATAAAAATTGTCTATTGTTTAAGCATAGTATTTGTTATTTGGAAGCATGCATACATTTTAGGGTGGGAAGACAAATTTTCTGCTTGTGTTTTTTCACAAAGGAACTTTCCACGGGAAGGGAAGTTTCCAGGGGGTGAACATGTCAAAAGAAATTATATACTGGGAGAATTTACCGGAATTCTTATACAAAATTATATTTATATTTCTTGCTTTGTCTTTTCTGTCTCAATTTTACGCGTGGAGTTGTCAAGGGTGATTGTCCTGGGTAAATTTTTACCGGGATTGAATAATCTAGAGGATATATCCGGCAAGGGTATATCTCCGTGGAGGTAGGGCTAGATTTCCTGGGATTATTTAAAAAATGATCATAAATTGAATTTAAAAAAAACAAGTTTTTTTCAAGTGAAAGTAAGGAGCAACATTAAAACTTAAAACGAAAAGAAATTATTACGTATGTGTAGGGGGTCACCTCATTCTCAACACCTCGCTCTTTACGCTAAAGTTCGAATTTTGTCCCAATTCTTTAAGAACGACTCCTGAGACACAAGGGTCGTTTAATTGGAACAATATGAAGCTTTTTTTCAAAAATACTAAAAACCTTTAGCATAAAGAGTGAGGTGTTGAGGAAGAGGCAACCCCCTTCATATGCGTAATAATTTATGTTCGTTTTAAGTTTTAATGTTGCTCCTCCCTTTCAGTTGAAAAAACTTGTTTTTTCTTATTTAATCATAAAAGGCTTCACGAGAATTTTGAATTTACTGCCTAACTCAGAGCTTTTGCTTGACTTTCGGGTGTCTTGGGTTGAACCTATAAACCGTAGTATAAAATTCCCGAAACCTATTTCACTATGTGTTGTACACGCGTATGCTGCAGCTATTTCGCTGTAGCATACGCAAAAAAGCTGAGGAGTATAAAACAATATATCTCCTCTTTTTCAGGTTGTCTCACATAGAGTTGATGATTGCCGTAATTTGAGACTAGGGTTCATTTAATCGCAAATAGTTGAGCTAATGTTCTTCTTAAGAAATCATCTTGTCATTGCCCGTTGCCCCTCCCCTCAAGTTCAACCAACATCAGATCAAAGCTTGGAGATAGTTGTTCTAATTACACTGGCTAATTAAGTAAAAAATATGTTCCCATCAGGGTCATATCCAGGATCTCATTTGAGGGGGGGGGGGACTCCCAAAAAACTTAAAAAAACACAACAAAATTTTTTATATGAATTTTGTTACATTTTTACGAGTCATACAAATATTCCAGGGGGTTTCAAACCCCTAAGCCCCGCGATACAGCCTTGGTACCCATTTGAGAAAAATAACGTGTACAACCCCAAAGGAAGGGCGCTAATATTCAAAGGTTTGGTTAAAACATACAATTTAGTAGGCCTAATATGGTCATCATCTACATCTTTCTTTGTTTTGTGTGTGTGTTTTGGAGGGGTGGAGGCTGAAACTCAAAAAAGTTCAATTTTAGTTCCTAAAAAACATATTCTTGAGAAGTCTTTGGGATTAAATGATAGTTGAAGGTCTAATTTGCCACCCATTTTCCCTTCATTTGAAAGAAGCATCTTGTTCAAGTGTAGACATTATATTGAAGTATATTACAATTCATTTATTATTTTATTCTCAATTAATTAAAAAAAAAAACTCCAAAAAATAAGTTTCTAAAATAAAAGTAAAGTTCATTTTGAAATTAAGATAAGCCTATACAAATACCTTGTAAAATTCAAACTTAAAACGGCCAGAAATTACTATTAAAGAATAAATTAAACTCAAATCGAACAGAAATTAAATAAACAATCATAGCAAAAAACAGACAACTAGTAATAATATAAATGAATAAATAGATCTTAAAGCGAGTAATGCTGAGATTGAATATGAAATCAAGCTTAAAACGAAAAAAAATTCCGATTGAAGTATAAATGAAACTTAAAGCGAACAGAAATTAAATAAACAATCAATGCAAACAAACATACTACAGATATTAATGTAAATTAGTAAAAAAATCTTAAAACGAGTGAAACTTAAATTGAATATGCAAATCAAGCTTGAAACGAACAAAAATCACTACAAACAAGAGTTTGGGTATCACCTAATTCTCTCACTGTAAAAGTCTAAAACCTGCT
The DNA here is from genome assembly GCF_049724085.1 of Artemia sp. Qi Xiang Cuo. Lineage (NCBI taxonomy): Eukaryota > Metazoa > Arthropoda > Branchiopoda > Anostraca > Artemiidae > Artemia > Artemia sp. Qi Xiang Cuo. The sequence goes on from NC_142810.1 coordinate 50,166,559, forward strand.
GCGTCATTGGCGCTTTACTGAAAACTAATTTTATGACAAATATTTTCTTTTGTACTTAATAATGAAAATACACATTAACATTATAGTAACATTTTGAACTGATGAGCTTAATATCATTATATATCAAATATTCAGTTTAATTTATTAGCTCTTTTTAAAGTTGTTCAAGACGAAAAGTTGTTCAAATGATTGGATACTGCCTCCTTCCTTAACTGTAAATAAAAACCAAAAGCCTACTGCGTCATTGGCGCTTAACAGAAAACGAATTATTTTACAAATATTTTCTTTTCCAGCTCTTACAGCATTGGAAATAAAAATAAAAGTACAGTGAAATAAACTCTTGGACTGATGGATCTTTCAATAATTAATATCATTCTACATCAAATATTCAATTTGATGTTGTTTATACTTTCCACGACTGTTCAAGACGCGTATAGTTTTTAGTAAAACGCCAATGACGAAGTAGGTTTTAGACTTTACATTGAGAGAAGGAGGCGATATCCAAACTCTTGTTTGTAGGGAATTTTCTTCGTTACGAGCTTGATGTGCATATTCAATTTAAGTTTCACACGTTTAAGATTTATTTATTAATTACACTAATATCTATAGTATGTTTGTTTGCATTGATTGTTTATTTAATTTCTGTTCGTTTTAAGTTTCATTTATACTTCAATAGGATTTTTTTTTTCGTTTGAAGCATGATTTTCATATTTAATCTCAGCATTACTCGCTTTAAGACCTATTTATTCATTTATATTATTACTAGTTATATGTTTTTTGCTATGATTGTTTATTTAATTTCTGTTCGTTTTGGGTTTCATTTATTCTTTAATAGTAATTTCTGGTCGTTTTGAGTTTGAATTTTAACAGGTACTTATATCTGCTGAGGTTAAGTTTAAAATGGCCTTTACTTTTCTCTGAAAAACTTATTTTTCGGATTTTTTTTTTTTTTTTTATTAATTTATTTTCGTTTTTGTTTGTAAAAAGTTTCAAGTTTTTAAAAATTCCTTATTTCAAAATCCAACTTTAAAAAAAATCAAATGTTCATCAAAGTATCAAAACTGGTATCAAAGTAACAAAATCAAAGTGAAAAAACGGGTTTGTGTCAACCTCAGAGTTTTATTATCTGATGTTTGAACTATTTTTAACAAAATGGCTATCTCAAAATTTTTATCGGATGGGTTTGGGGGAAAAGGGCGTGGAGGGGGGTGGGGCTAATTGAACTTTGGTCTCTTTTGACTCTTTGAACGTGAACAAGAATTTTATATTTCCAATCAAATGATCCCTCTCTGAAGTTTGTACGAGCATCCCTTCTATAAGAACCATATATATCCCCGGAGTGTAGCTTACAACGCCTGTCCCTGGGCCCTGGGGGGTCGTGTCGACCCCAATTTTTAATATCTGATGGTATAACTATTTTTAACAAAATGATCACTTCAATTTTTTATCGGATGGGTTTATCCATCCGATAAACCCAACGGCATAGAGGACAAAGGGGGTTGGTTGCCCTGTGATCTTTTTTCAATCTGAGAGCATGAATTACAACTTTTATCTTCCATCCAAATGAGCCTTATCGGAAGTTTATACGATCATCCATTTCTCAAGAACCATATACTACCCCAGAACACAGCTTACAGTGCCTGCCCGCGGGCCCTGGGGGGTTGTGTCGACATCAGAGTTTTTGTTTTGTGACCTTTGAATTATTTTGAAAAAATGGCTCTCAAAGTTCTTATCGGATGGGTTTGAGGAAAATAGGGCGTGGTGAGGGGGGCTAATTGCCCTCCGATCTCTTTTGACTCTTAAAAAGTAAACGAGAACTTTCAATTTCCAAATCATATGAGCCCTCACCGAAGTTTATACGAGCATACCTTCCATAAGAATCATATATGCCCCCAGAGCAATACTTACATCGCCTGTCCGGGGCCCTGGGGGGTTTTGTAGACACAGGAGCTTTTCTTATCTGACCTTTGAACTATTTTTAGCGAAATGGCCATACGCAAAAGAGTTTTTGCTATATGATCTTTGAATTAATTTTAACAAAATGGTTACCTTAAATTTTTTATCAGATGTATTTGGGGGAAAAGGGCTTGAGGGGGCGGGGGCTTGTTGCCCTCTGATCACTTTTGACTCTTAAAAAGGACACTAGAACTTTCGATTTCCAATCAAATGAACCCCCTTTGAAGTTTATGCGACAGCCCCTTCTATATGAAGTGCCTCTGAAGAAAAAAATAAATGGAGTGTGGGGGGAAGCTAGCTGCCCACTCGTCACTTTTGACTCTTAAAAAGTGAATTACATCTTTCAATTTCCAATAAAATGAGCCCTCTATGAAGTTTATACGAGCAACCCTTTCATAACAACCATATGTACCCCAGGGCATAACTTACAACCCCTACTTCCGGGCCCTGAGAGGCTGTGTCGACACCGTAGTTTTTTTTATTATCTGAACTTTGAACTATTTTTAACAAAAAGTTTATCTCAAAATTGTATCTGATGCATTTAGGGCATGGAAAGGAAGGGGGTGGAGGCTAGTTGCCCTCCGATTTCTTTTGACTCTTAAAAAGTGAACAAGAACTTCCAATTTCCAATCAAATGAACCCTCTCCAAAGTTTATACGAGCACCCCTTCCATAAGAACTATATATGCCCACTGAGCATTACTCATAACACCTGCCTCCGGGCCCTAGGGGGTTGCTTCGACGCAGGAAAGTTACTTATCTGACCTTTGAACTATTTTTAATGAAATGGCTATTATAAACTTTTATCGGATGGGCTTGGGGAAAAAGGGTGTGGGGGGGGGGCTAGTTGCCCTCGGATATCTTTTGAATCTTAAAAAGTGAACTTGAACTTTCAATTTCCAATCAAATGAGCCCTCTCTGAAGTTTATACAAGTATCCCTTTGATAAGAACTATATACGATCCCAGGACAACACTTATAACGCCTATCCCCCGGGCCCTGGGGAGAGAATTTGTTATCTAATTTTTGAACAATTTTCAAAAAACTGGCTATCTCAAAATTTGTAGCTGATGGTTTTGGCAAAAAAGGGTGAGGGGGGGGGGTTATTTGCCTTTAACTCTCTTGACTCTTAAAAAGTGAACTAGAACTTTCAATTTCCAATCAAATGAGCCCTCTATGAAGTTTATACGAGAATTTCTTTCATAAGAACCATACATGCCCTTAGGGCATATATCAGAACGCCTTCCCCTGGGCCCTGGAGGGTTATATTGACACTGGGGTTTGTCTTATCTGACCTTTGAACTATTTTTAACAAAATGTCTATCTCAAAATTTTCATCAGATGGGTTTGGAAAAAGAAGGCGTGGGGGGGGGAGGGGCGGCTAGCTACCCTCGTATCTCTTTTAACTATTAAAAAGTGAGCTCAAAATTTCAATTTCCAATCAAATGAGCCCTCTCTGAAGTTTATACGAGCATCCCTTTCATAAGAACCATATATGCTCCAGGGCATAAAGTGTGACGACATCTGAGTTTTTGTTATTTGACTTTTGAGCAATTTTTAACTTAATGGCTATCTCAAAATTTTTATTGGATACATTTGGGAAAAAGGGGCGTGGGGGAGGGGGCTAGTTGCCCTCCAATCTCTTTTGACTCTAAAACACTGAACTACAACTTTCAATTTCCAATCAAATGAGCCCCCTCTGAAGTTTTTTTTTATTATCCCTTCAATAAGAACCATATATTCCCCCAGGGCATAACTTACAACGCCTGCCCTCAGGCTCTGGGGGCTGTGTCGACCCCGGGGTTTTCGTTATATGGTCATTGAACTATTTAAAAAAAAGCTATCTCAAAGTTCTTATCGGATGGGTTTCAGTAAAAAAAGGCGGGGAGGGGGAGGGGGGCTAGTTACCCTCCAATCTCTTTTGACTCTTAAAAAGTGAACTAGAAATCTTAATTTCCAATCAAATGAGCCCTCTTTGAGGTTAATACGAGCATTCATTCCATAAGACCCATATATGCCCCAGGGCATAACTTACAGCGCCTGCCCCCGGACCCTTGGGGGTCGTATCAACACCGGAATTTTTGTTATATGATCTTTGAATTATTTTCAACACAATAGCTATCTCAAAATTTTTATCGGATGCATTTGGAAAAAAGGGTTGGGGGGGGGGGGGAGCTGGTTACCCTACGATATCTTTTGACACTTAAAAAGTGAACTAGAACTTTCAATTTTTAATCAAATGGGCCCTATCTGAAGTTTATACGAGCATTCCTTCCATAAGAACCATATATGCCCCCAGGGTATAACTCTTGCCCTGAAGACTTTGTAAATAACCCTTGCCCTGAAGACTGTGGGGGACTGTCCTGCTCAAACATATAATTTACAGAACTTTCCACTACGTTGAACAAAATGACTATATCAAAATTTTGATTGGATGTGTTTGGGGAAATGGCGGGCGTGAAAGGGGTGTTAGTTGCCTTCCAAAAACTTTCGACTATTAAAAAGGGAACTAGCCATTTAGATTTCCAATCGAATGAGCTCTTTCTGAAGTTTCTACGACAATGCTTTCTATAAAAACCTTTTATGCCCCCTTGGCATAACTTACAACCCTTGCTCTGAGGGCTGTGGGGGGTTGTTATCCTCAAAGACCTAATTTCCATAACTCTCAACTACGTTGAGCCAAATGTCTATATCAAAATTTAGGTTTGACGTGTTAGGGGGGAGGGTGTGCTTAATAGGGTGGTTATTTTCCCTCAAATCCCGCTTAACGATTCGAAAGGGCACTATCCCATTGTATTTCCAATCGAATGAGCCCTTTTTTAAGTTTCTAAGACAAAGCTTTCTATAAAAGCCTTATATAACCCCAGGGCATAACTTACAACCCTTGCCCTGAGGGCTGTGGGGGAGTGTCCTCCTCAAAAACATAATTTCTATACAGAAATCAACTACGCTGAACAAAATGGCTATCTCAAAATTTTGATTTGGTGTGTTTGGGGGTGTTAGTTCCACGCCTGGTGGGCGTGGAAGGGGTGTTAGTTGCCTTCCAATTATTTTTGACCCTTAAAAAGGGCACTAGAACTCTCGATTTCCAATCGAATGAGCCCCCTTTGAAGTCCCCCTCTACGACGACCCCTTCCATATGAAGTGCCTCTGGGGAAAAGAATAAACGAATGATAATAAAACATTAGAGCCGTGTGGCCTTTACTATAGGCAACGCTGTAGCGTTGCGTCTGATTTGAAAAAGTTTTGAAACTTTTATCTGTTTGAAAATATGAAAAAGTTTTTCATATCCTTGGAACAAAATATTTGAACGGGCTTCTTACAAGGCCGTATCTTGGGGGTGGTGGTGGCTAGGGGTTTGTCCCCCCCCCCCAATATTTGTCTGACTTTTAAAAACGTAGCAAAAATGGATATAAACAAATTTTTGATGCGTTTATTTGTTACACCCCCTCCTCCCCTGAAAAAAAAATCATGGATACACCCCTGGCTTCTGACATGGTCAGCTTTCTGAAAAGTCACTGAGTGTTTTCAAAATCTCTTACAGGTGCTATCTACGTGTACCAGAACTTCTACCACCGATCCAACCACAGTAGAGACAACATGATAGTATCGATAAAGGCTATAGGCTACTCTCTGTAAAAAAATAAAAATAAAAAGTGAAATACATTTAAAACCACACAAGATTCATACTTCGCCTTCGCGCACGCGCGATTCCGATGTACACATCACGAGAAGCCTATAGAAAAACCTGTTTGTTTTTTGTCCGACCACTAGCAACTAAACTAACGTTGTGACGTAGGCCTATCAAACAGTTCGGGGTAACGAACTGTAAGCAAGGAGCGACCCGGCTCAATAGTAACCGAAACTCTAAAAAACGCGATTTTGTTACCAATAGATACATCAAAAGAATCAGATTTTTATGCTGATTTCAAATATATATCAAATACATCAGTTATACCAAATACAACAAGTTTAGTTATACCCATCAAAAGTTACGCGCCTGAGAAAATTAGCCTTATTTTTAAAAAAGGGGAAAACAACCCATAAAAGTCATAGAACTTTAATAAAAATCCCACCATCAGATTCAGCGTATCAGAGAACCCTACTATAGAAGTTTCAAGCTGCATCTGCAAAAATGTGGAATTTTGTATTTTTACCAGAAGAAAGATCATGGATGCGTATTTGTTTGTTTGTTTGTTCCAGGGAGCATCGTATCGACCCAGCAGTCCTAGAATATCTTGACAGGGCTCATTCGAAAGGAAATTAAATGTTCTAGTGCCGTTTTTAAGTGACCAAAAAATTGGAGGGAAACTTGGCCCCCTCCCACGCTCATTTTTTCCCAAAGTCATCCAATCAAAATTTTGAGATAGCCATTTTGTTACGCATAGTCGAAAATCTAATTAATATGTCTTTGAGGATGACTAAATCCCCCACAGTTCCCGGGGGAAGGTCTGCAAGTTATAAACTTGGCCCATTGTTTACATATAGTATTGGTTATTGGAAACTATACAGGCGTATTAGTAGAGTGCTAACTTATACTTTGCTTGCGCCCCCGTACAAACAGTTTTTTTCTGTTAATTTTGCAGGTCATTACACTCTTTGCCAGGGAATGGCGCAATTTCAAAAGTTCAGTCTACTAGTCATCACACTTTGCCAAGAGGATTTGCGTAATTTCAAAGTTCAATGTCTTTTTTTAGTGGTAAACCAAAAACCGTTGTCTCTTTTTACCCGCCAATTATTTTTGTATATATTCAGATTTCATATTTGATTCTCAATCAGTTTTGAATAGTTTATATTTGAGATAGCATTACAGGCATTTTTTGTAAAAATAATTTACATAGAAAAATTGATAATTATAAGAAATTTTTGGTGAGTAAAAAATATTATCATTATTATATTAAAAAGAAATTGTCTTGTCATTAAGGAAGAAATTCTTTCCTTAAACTAGAACTAAGGGTACTTATCTACTTAGAAGCCTGTTGTTTTTAGGAGGTGAAAAAACCTCTAATTCTCTTATAGGTTGAAATTTACGGTGTGATTTTTTTTTTATCGAGATCAATGGGTCTTTTAGATGTTTTTTGAAAAAAGTGCTCAGCTTTCGATCGGCAATTTGGGATTAGAATAAAATGTTGATTTTTTAATGTATTAATTGTTACAAAAGCTTCCTTTTTATCAAGATCAATTAAAAAGAAATTGTCTTGTCATTAAGTTAAGGAAGAAATTCTTTCCTTACACTAGAACTAAGGGTACTTATCTACTTAGAAGCCTGTTGTTTTTAGGAGCTGAAAAAACCTCTAATTCTCTTATAGGTTGAAATTTACGGTGTGATTTTTTTTTATCGAGATCAATGGGTCTTTTAGATGTTTTTTGAAAAAAGTGCTTAGCTTTCGATCGGCAATTTGGGATTAGAATAAAATGTTGATTTTTTAATGTATTGATTGTTACAAAAGCTTCCTTTTTTATCAAGATAAATAACCTTTTTTTTAGGTGTGTTTTCTAAAATACTTCCAGGCCAGTCTGCAAAAAAAAAAAATTGTCTTGTCATTAAGTTAATGAAGAAATTATTTCATTACACTGTTTGGTTAACTCTTTTAAAAATATATTAATTGTTAAAAAAGCGTCCTTTTTTTTTATCAATATCAGTGGCTTTTTTTTTTATGTATTGTTTTTAAAAAAAATACATGCCAGTCGACATTTAAGGTGTGATTTTTTATAAATATAAATGGCCTTTTTATGGAATTTTTTTTAAAAATTGCTTAGCTTTAGATCAGTAATTTGGTATTAGAATAAAATGATGATTATTTTAATTTATTAATTTTTAAAAAAGCTTCATTTTTATTAAATTTTTATTTTTTTTTTATCGATATAAGTTTTGTTGTTTTTTTATGGATTTTTTTTTTAAATATTTCCCGACCAGTATGCATTTAATAATATCTTCCTGAAATTTTATGCGTTCAAAACCCCCCCCCCCCCCCCCATTTCCTCAAAAATAAAATTTGTTACATTTTAACCCTTTTTAATAAATAACTTCGTTATCTTTTCGTGAATTTTTTTTCAAAGTAAATGTGGATATAATAGGGGGGGGGGATTGAATTAGCCAGGCTATTAATATTTACCAATTATTAAATTTCTATTTATTTAAACATTTTATTTCAATATTATAGTTTTAATTTATTTTAAAATGAAATTCTTCTCCATATTGTTTAATAAGGAACGCAAATACTGCTTTTTAAGTTTGAATTTACAAATACAGTCACGGAAGCATGGACGTAGGAGGGGGAGGGTGGAGGGAGGGAGGAGCAGTTTATAAAAGGTCCTCCATCTCACTATCTGAACCCCTGATTTTGAAATCAAGATTTTTTTTACACGACTTTAGATGTCTAACATAAACTGAATTATTTTCAAAAACTCAAAATGCATTTTTGCTACATGCTAAATTTTTGTCTTTTTTTTTTTAAAGGAAGAAGAGAAGTGCAATAATCTCCCTTCTGAAACGAAAGCGAGATATGACGAACCTTCATTAATAAAGACCGCAAGGGCGTCTGTTATCAAATTCGCTGGAAAAGTTACACGTGATCTGGACCATCCATCGAGCACCCAACTTATAGTGACAGAGCCCTCTGACTCCCGCGTTAGCTCCATGGCAACTGGAAGGAAGTTGAAAAGAGAATGGGCTACTTTATACCATGTCTCAGCTCAGCCTACTGAGCTCGAACCCCTTCAAATTTAGCAAAGGAGTTCATATATAGAAGTCCATTCATAATTTTTTAGTATATACATAATTTTTTCTATCCCTATTTTAAAAAATAATACAACATTTTATACGGATCTTATATTTTTGTTATTTAAAAAAAAACTTAAAATTTTTTTCTAATAACTTTATTTTTATTTACTTCTCACAATTAGCAATATATATATATATATATATAAAGTTTTTATTATATGCATTTTCTATAAAAAAAAAAAAAAAAAAAAAAACTTACCTTGTAAAAACTAAAAACGAAAAATTCATTTCAGAAATGTAATTTTAAACAAAAAAAAAACGATTTGGTATTTCACGACTGGCAACTCCCCCTTAAAATGTTCTTATTGCGCTAAAACCATTTTCATTGTATCAGATCACCCCATTGCTTTGAATTGTAAATGGGTTTCCTGTGACAGGAAGAAGGTTTTAGTAATCACCAATTATGGATTTCACATACGAAGAAAATATTATTATTATGAACCAACTCAGGCAATTATTCTCTTTTTTGAAAGGTTCAAGAAAAAGAATTTGAGACTGTTCTCTTAGAACAGTGTTGTGGAGTCCGATACCCCCTCAACTCGGAAAGGGTATCAATCCTCTTACCTCGACGGAAGCTCCCGGTTCCCAAGGGTTCTCCCCGGGGGGGGGGGTTTGGGGGGGGGGGGGGGCGTCTAAAAAGGACCATCCAACATTTTAATTGTTGATATGGATGGAGAAAAAATTTCTTCTCTCTTACATGTATTTATTTAGCCCAGGTCGAAAAAATCCGTTGGCAAAAGACAGAGGAAAATACGGATTATTGAGAAAGTAACAACACCACCAACCGCCGACATATGGAGTTCGTGTCCTTTAACTGAAGCCGAGGAGCAAGTGTTCGTAATGCATACTGCGTCAGTCGAACAATGGTCAAATTTCATTGACAGTTATAATGAAGAAGCTCAAATAATCGAATTTGACCCATATTTTACATTTTTATTTAAAAAAAAAAAATTTTGGAATAAAACCATTAATTTTTTCTATCATTATCTTGTTCTAACTTACCCTTCTAAGAATAAGACTACATTTTCCCGACAAAAAAAAAATATTTTTTTTAACATGTTCAGTTGACATTATGAAAGACATAAGGCAATGTAACTTTTTTTTTCTTCTTCTTTTAATTGTTCAGGTGGTGGTGGGGACAATGACTATGAGAAATTGACAAAGTTTATTAACTATAAAAAAATGGTTATTTTACATAAAAAATAAAACTTTTTTTTCTACAGATTAAAAATAAATAACCCCCAGTGACAACCTCGACTGATGAAGCAGGTTTATTTACAGTACCAATTCTATCAACACCAGCCGAGTTCAAGGATGAACCTACACTGGTTCTAGATAATACGGAGTAGCATGAGGGATTCCTTAATGATATTTTTGGGGAAATGACCAGCCTGGATGACTTAAGCTGTGATATTGACATGCTTGAGGACCCAGAGTGGGCAAATAGTTTCATGCGTGAATATTTAGATGATGCTACAAGTAAATTTGACCCGTGTCCTTATAACGAAATTCCATCAGAGGACCATACAGGCTGGCTCGATCAATTGTCTCCAAACACCTTGGAACATGTACTAGGAGACCTCATGTCACATCCCCCCAATGTGATTGAACAGACTGGGAGTGGTGTTATTGACAATTCCCTTTCACTCTCCTCCACCCGTACACCGAAGAGTAGTAGTAATACAGCAGCGGCCCATGTTTCCGGGGACATTTTTACTCAGAACTTTACAATTAGTGAATTGACTCCTGAACTCCCTGGATCGAAACATGACCTCAACGCTAAATCAATATACTAGACTGAGTTGTATCTGTTAGAATGTGCTCTAGGTCATTTGCAAACGTACAGGGTAGATTTTAGACTTCCCGAGGAAAACGCTGGCATTATTTTAAATGACCCCGTGAAAAATCTCCATAGTTATATCGACAGATTACAACAACTAATTTATATTCAGATCAAGAAGGGGTGAGTTCGGGGGGCAATGGCAGCAGCAGGGAACCACACAGTGTATCTACACCAGGGAACATCTGGGGACGTTTTTTATTTTCATTTTTCGACAGGTACGCTGACTTTTTAGCAAGGTATAAACGATTTTGAATACAATTTTTGGAACGAGGTGAATAAACTTAATTCAACTCTGGACACATTTAGCGACATGGGAAGTGTGTCCACAATTTTATACATTGAATACGTGGATCTGAATCTCAGTAGATTTAAAAAAAACTTTAGTTTAAGGGGAGGGCGGGGTAAAGGAATAAAATGCCACTCGTATCTGTCGGCGAACGAAGGGGTTCAGAGTTTCAATTTTGACACAGGGCTGCAATGCTTTAAATATGCGTTTTTAGCAGCAGCCCATAAGACATTAAAAAATGATTCAACAATGAAAAATCTCTACAAACTTGCACGTAACGGTGGGAAAATTTTCCATAACTTAATTTTTGTCTTTTTAGTGGTAAAATATCGGGTGTCCTTTAAATAAATATGCATTTTCGATAAAGCAATTTAAAATGTTGGGGGGGGGGGGGGTGTTCTCCAAAACGACATTGAATTGGGCGATGGGGCGAAAAAACCAAATAGAAAAGGGGTTTTTTACTCAGTGAGGACGCCGAAAGTGGAAATGTTCAAAATTTGGAATGGATTATTTACCAGCCTCCCAAAGATGTAAATTCTTATGGTCATTTTTTCACCGTTACGGCGATAAGTCGACTCCTATCTCGAGGTGTGAAGAAAGGAGAACGTTTCTATTGCCCCTTGTGCCTCTCCTCATTCACATCTCAGCGAATATTATCAGATCACATCGGGCATTGCAAAATTCATGGAAATCAAAGAATAGAAATGCCGGTAGAAGGCAAAGACATTTTACAATTTAAAAATTTTCAAAATTCTCTTCTGCAATCTGATAAAGTTTCTTTAGATTGTGAAACAAGACTGGTTGAGGTATCAGACCCATCAAGGCCAAATATAGTCAAGGACCACAAACTAGTTGCGTGTTCCTATGCGCACACCCGTCACGACGCCAACAATAACATGAGCTTGGAAGAGTTTTTTTTAACTATGAACGAGGATGATAGTATGGACAAGGTATTGGTTTCTTGAATAAAAATGGCAAACAGTGCAATTTCACGATTACGTCATACAAATTATCCGATGACCGTGTCGGATAAAGAGCAACTGGCGTTGGAAAAGGGGACAATTTGTTTGGTGTGTAGGGGTGCCCTTGCCCCAAAAGACGCGGTGCAGGATCACAATCACCTTATTGACCCCAATTCAATGGGAAAAAGTAACTTTCGGGGGTGGGCTCATAATTCGTGTAATTTAAAAATTAAACAACAACTTTTTCTACCGGTTTTTATACATAACTGTAACTACGATCTGAAGTTTGTGCTACCTGCATTGGCACATCTTCAAAGAAATGGAACAGAGGACGAGTATGATGATGATGATGATACATGGGTGATGGACAGCTTTACGTACAAAATCATACCTAAATCCGCGGAAAAGTTGCTTGTTTTGGAATTTATGTGGAAATTTGTTGAAGCCGGTGTTGAATACACGAATAAAATTCGCTTTTTAGAGTTCTAAAGCTTTTTCACCAAATCATTGAGCGAATTACTTCAAGTGCAGAAAAACGATGACGGCAGGAATGCTTTCCCCCTTCTCAAGCAACAATGTCCAAATGAGTTATATGATTTGTTAACGGTCAAGGGAATATATCCTTATGACCATTATTGTTCCATGTCGAGATTCGCCGAGGAGGCTATTCCTTGTATTGAATCGTTTTACGACAGTCTTCACGATCGTAGTTGCACCCCCGAGGAATACAGTTTTGCTAAAAAAGTTTGGGCAGAGGGGGGGTGTAACAATCGATTTGACTACCGCAAGCCGTATTTGTCGAGTGACGTGTTAACTTTGTTAGACATTATATGTAAAAATACGGATAAAATCTATGAGGAATTTAATCTTGATTTGGGTTATTATTTTTCTTCGCCTCATCTAGTGATAGACCTCATCCTGAAAATTAGTGGGGAAAAAATTGGGCTAATCACTGACATTGATCAGCATCTGTTCATCGAGAGGTCAATGAGGGGGGTTTTGTTTTTCATGGAGACCGTATCTTGGAAACCGATCCAACAGGGGAGAAGACGGGGACAAAATCGAATGCAGTTTTCCTCGATATGAATTCTCTCTACCCCTCGGCCATGTCCCATTATGCACTACCATGCGGCGACTATAAATGGCTCAGTGACCCTCAAGCTCCCCATTTCCCCAACATTGGCGACGACAGAGTTGAGGAGAATGAACCGATTGGATGGTTTTTTGAAATTGATGGAGATATACCAGTCGAGCTTCACGATTCAGTATAGGATTTTGTTTTCCAGTGTATCAATATACCTGTGACAAAAGACTCTTTGAGTCCTTTCAATAGGCGTTAAGTCAAGGTGGACGGATTGTATTGGGCACCTTCAAAAAAAAAACTTATTGCTGACCTTCTGCCAAAAAAAAACATAGTTGTACAACATGTAGCGTTAAATAGGATGTGTAAAAATGGTTTCAACGTCACACAGGGTCACCAATCACTCGAGATCGGCCAAAAACCTTAGATGAACACGATTGATGACACTTTCGTCAGCATACATTTCGTAGCAAAGTCAAAAGCCGAAAAAGAACTTTATTCACTCATTTTGAATTCGGCTTTCGGCACAATTAGTGAGAGTGTTCGTAATAGGAATCGTTGTGACGTTCTGACCGATCCAGAACAATGTGCTCGAATTAGTGCCGATCCCAATTACACTTCCTTTACAATCATTGGCCCGGACATGGTACTTTTGAATAGGAAAAAAAGACGCATTGTCCTGAATAAAAATATTGCTGCAGGCAGTGCTATCCTGGAGATCTCAAAAAAGCTCAAGTTGGAATTCTACTACAATGTGGCTAGGGTGCGGTGGCCGGAAAAGGGGCAAGTAGAGGTCTGCTACGGTGACACGGATTCTCTACTGCTCAAAGTAAAAACACCAAATCTAATTGATGATTTGGCGCACGGTGAAATTATCAGTTCACGGAGGGACTACACCCATTGGAGTGGTGATCTTTACCCTGAGCTAGTAAAACGTCGGGCGCCCAATCAGCTTTTATTTTTTAAATCTGAAACGGGTAGCGACTTGATTTCCCGTGGTATGTTTGTCGACCCGAAGGTGTACTTTATACAGACATACGACGAGGAAATCAAGAAACGTTGCAAAGGAGGACCTACGCGCTATGTGGACAAGAATTTCGACATGAACATTTATAGGAATTGTATTGTTGAAAATACAATTCCACGAGCCAAATTGTTGGCAATTCGTTCATTGAACTACAGGAACTTTACTGTAAATGTAGAGAAAATAGCCATGAGTACCATGTCCGACAAAGTCTATGTTTGTCAAGATGGTGTGACCATCCTCCCCCTTGGACACTATTTAACTTCAGACCGGATTGAATGTACTGCCCACAGGGAAAGTCTCGGTTTAAATAAAGTCCTGTAACTAATTTCCTAAAAACCTTTTGGGGGGGGGGGGGGACCTCGCGGCCTTTGGGGGGGGGGGGGGGCCTCGCGGCCCGGGGGGGGGGGGAGGGGGCGGCCGCCGCCAGCGCGGGGGGCGCACCGTCACCAAAGTTATCTTTTTTTTTTTGGACTTAGAACAGATTTTTTTTTTTTTTTCAAGTGCACTAGCTAATTTAATGTTTTTTTTTTCTCTTTAAACAAAAAAAAAATGTGTTTTGTCTCGAACTGTTTTAATTTTTTAATTTTGGTTTTGTTTTTTTTTATTATAAATAAATTTAAAAAAAATTGTATTTTTTCAAGTGCTCTCTCTCTAATTTAATTTTTTTTTTTATCTCTATAAATAAAAAAAAAAAAAAGTGTTTTTTTTTTCTCCGTGTGTATACCTATGTAAATGCTGTTGTATTTTTTATTATAAATAAATTTAAAAAATTGTATTTTTTTTTTTTCATTTTATTTTTACTTTTTTTATGTGCGTATAATAAAATAAAAAAATATTATTATTTGTCTTTGTCTTTGTCTTTTTCTTCTTGAAGAAAAGAGTAGTAGTAGTAGTAGTAGTAGTAGTAGTATGGAAAAAAATTATTTAGTTATTATACAATTAGGGTCTACAGTTGGTTGTCCAGGTGAACTGTTGAAAGGAACATATATCAATTTAAAACACCGTTCAGATCGTTTCTGTGTGGGCCCTCAATGTCGGGGAAAACAAAACTCTTAACTAAAATAATTTAAAATTGTGATAAAATGTTTGCGGAAAAGCCGAAAAAAATCTACTAGTGCTATAGTATTTCGCAGGAGTCATACACTAAAACAAAAGCAATTACTGCCGCCACCATGGGATTGATGCAGATACAGTTCACACAGAGACTGGATTTTTTCAACATTATTGAACAAAACTCTTGGCTGATCATTGACGATCTGGCTGAATCTATTGAACAATGGTCTCTGCAAATGTTACAATTGTTCGCTGTTCGCTCTCATCATGAACAAATTTCCGTTACTCTAGTTCTACACAATCTCTTTCATCAGAGCAAATGTTTGCGAACACTTGCTTTGAACTGTACCTACTATATCATCTAAAGAATTGTTCGTGATTCTAGGTGGCTAATAACCCTCAATAAAGGAATCTATACAGTAGCCCCTAAATTTCTGCTCCCAGCATACAATCAGGCAACTAATAAACCCCACGGTTATATCCTGCTGGATCTTAATCAAAATACACCCGAGGATCTGCGTGTAGTCACAGATATTTTCGACAATGAAATTACAGTATATCTCCCGGTGAACACTAAAAAGACATATTAGTCGCTATCATGACACTGAAGAAACTACATGAAAATAGAAATTTGTTTTCAGTTCTAAACACTTCAAAACCTCCGCTTAGAAAAGCAATACTCAAAAACGGTCTTGGCAATGATTTCATTAATCTAATATCTGAAATTTGTTTAAATTTGACAGAGGGTAATGTTCAACTACCAGAAGTAGTTAAGCAACAGGCAAAGCAAAATCGTTCCATTTTACGTACTTTGGCCTCTAAAAAGAAAGGAAAGAATTTTAAAAGGAAACGACTTCTTCAGGCAGGCGGTAGCTTTTTCACACTTTTACTGCCAATAATTGCAGGACTTGTAAACAGTTTTCTCAAGTGAGAATGGCAAAACCCTATAAATTGACTCCAATAGAACTCGCTCTCTCACCCGTCGAACACTTTGAGGATAATCTGAGTAAATTTCTCGACAATGAAACTATTGATGATGATAAAAACTGATTTTACTTCAAGATGCACTTCGCCGAGTGGACAAACACTATCGATCAAAGCCCACTGCTGCTGCTGCTGCTGATTCCAAAAAAGAATCATCTCAAGAGTCTGCTGCTGCTGGAACACAATTAAAGAGGGTGTATTTGTTTTAATTTTTTTTTAAATTTGTAAATATACGCCCTAACAAATAGGGTGAAAAATTAACACGACTCCTGATCTATCTCTTGGAAAGTGATCAAATTCAAGTTGAGAGCAATGGGGAAAGGATTATAATTCAGGGCAAGAGCTATAATCTACTTGATTTAATGTATGACATGGTTACAAATCTTAAAGAAATATTATCATTTGACAATCGTATATAAAACTTTCTAAATACATTAAACTTCCCCAAAAGTCTTATTGGCAATAGACAAATTCTAAAAAATCTAAATGAACATGCATCATCATCATCATCATCAACATTAAAATATGAACTTGAAGAAGAAGATTTTACATCAATTTTGGAAAATACTAGCACACCGCTGATAGCTAGACAAAAGAGAAGACGTATCAAGTCAGCGTCCCCACTACCAGCAGCAGCAGCCAGTATACAACAGGGTAGTGGGCGTTACACAACGTGTTTACGTTCAAAATGGCTGAAGTTCTGAAAGGTGCTTATGAAAATATTGGCGAAGTGGGGAGTGTAAGTTCCCCCACAACTCTTTCCAAAGTCACGGGTGTTCGCACTAAAATTTTACAAGACAATCTACAAAATGAAACAAGTTACACTCTGCATATAAATCATAGACTTCGTGCCAGTCAATATCGAAAAACTAAAGCCTTTTACCCATTGGATATAATGCAAGCAGATCTCCTGACTCTAGATGAGTTTCAACGACGTCACAATACACCATACAAGTACATTCTACTTGCAATCAGTGTTTTTAGTCGCTCTGCATATGCAACTCCATTGCGATCAAAGAGAGGTGTTGAAGTTGCTCAGGCCATTGAAAGTATTCTCCAACAAGATTCAAATAAAAAAATTCAAATTGTTTGTTGGAGGTTCTTTCCTAATCCTACTTGTTAAAACGTAATAATGTAATATTGTTATCTGATATATACGGCGACCGGTCAGCGCCCGTAATTTTGGTAAGAACGGTATATAATAAATATTCTAATATCGAGTTCCTAATCTTTTGCAGAGAAAATACACCAGCGTTTAGACTAAATCTGGAAAAAATCTAGTCTATTTATACTAGTCGACCTAATCGATCAGTAGTAAACTCTAAACCACTTGAAGTTCATCATTCTGATCATAATAAAATTGACACCTTTCTTAAACAATATTCCAATGAATCAAAAGTCAAGAAGAAGAAGAAAAATGAAGTCACTGTTTGTGATACGGTTCAAATTAATAGAAAAACTAATTTTTTTAAAAAGGGGACTTACTTGTGGTCAACTGAACTTTTTAAAGTGGCAAAAATCCTAGACACTAAACCCATAACTTATCGCCTGCGTGATACCAAAGATGAAGAGATTCTCGGCGGCTTTTATGACTATGAATTGTAAAAAGTTAAAAATGCTAGTGAAATCTATCAAATTGAAAAGATATTAAAGACACGTACTCGCGGGGGTAAGAAACAGTTACTTGTTCGCTGGCTAGGATACAACTCCGATTTTGATTCTTGGATTGGTGTTGAAGATATTGACAATGCCAAATGATTTCTATGGAACTTTCATGTCGAATGTTTCCGATCCTCTCTACAACGACTTGAATACGACAAGTGATTTTTGGACAAAACTCTCCCTCGCCATCAACTTTGACGGTGCATATGAAGTGGCTCTTGTCGACTGTATTCTCAAAAATACCTATGACATCCTGAGAAAGGATCGTAAATATGAAATAAAAATACGACCGTTTGAATTCGGCGATGAAGGTGCAATGGCAACTTTTGACTCTAATCAGTACCCTATTGCTAACATCCCCTACAGGGAATACAATAACATGCATGAACTGTGTCGAGTTATCAACAAAAAATTGCAAGTCGAAAAAAAGGCGGGTCCACTTTCAATTACTCGACGGAACAAAGGAGAATTTATATTACCAATCCATTTGAGAATGAAAGAATTTTCCTCAATGAGAATTTACGTGAGGTTCTTGGTTTTAAAAAACATATTATTAAGACAGAAAATTTCAGTGGTATTGACCATGTTATCTATGCAGACGATGCACCCAGCTTCTCCACGGACACTTGTATATTTCTCTACGCTTCATTTGTGGAAAGATCTCGGGTTTGTAATTCAAACGTTGCCCTCCTTCGAGTTCTTGAACGAAAAACCAATCAAGAACATGTTCACCACTACAATATAAAGCATCTTCAGTATATTCCCGTAAACACTTCCTATTTGGAACTCTGTCAGTTAACACTAAGAACTGAATTAGGTGATCCAATAGCAATTTCAAAAGGCTAAGCAGTGATTACATGTCATTTTCAACCCTTTGTCAACGACAACGACGGTACAATAACCTAAGCAATGAACAATAGAAGAACTCCATTTGTCTGTCCCGATAGTGACTGTTATGTTGGTGCTTTGAGTCCACGTCAAATAGGCAATGGATTGGACTACTACAAGGGTCGCACTGAAATATCGGCCTGTGGTCTTAGGAGTTGGTTTTTTTGGTCATGTTATTCTTCCCTACCCCGTTACGGAAAATATATTGTGCGTGGTGCACTGCATTTTTCAGCCCCCATACTACAGGACTGGGGGTTGAGCAATCATTTCAAGAAAAGTTTTAAAGAATATATTAGATATTTAGCATAAGCCGTTGGTGAGCAATTAAAATCTAGACAAAATGGGGAGGGATTGAAAAGGATGCGTTCGCGTCATTCACTCATCAGTCTCCACCCAGGCAGGAAGCAAAGGACATCAACAAGGACTTTGAGAAATAAAACAACGAAGGCCAATAAGCAGCGGCAACAGAAGAAGAAGAAGAAGAAAAAGATTGTTAGCTAAAAGAAGGAGTTATTCTCTTGAGATTACCTATATACCCCACAAGGAATCATACCCATCAATTGCCTCCTCATTTAATTTATTCGTTGCTGACAATTTTGACGTAATCGTTAAGTATAGTTACCATGAACAATTTCACCCCCAACACCCCCTCTCGGAAAATATACACTTTCAAATATTTTCCAATGAAGATTATTTCATTGATTTGTCATCAACATTTATTGATTTAAATGTTGTGGTGAAGAAAAAGTCAGATAATACAACTCCAACCGCCGGCGTTGTTCTCTCCTCTGAAAACTGTATTCTACACAACCTATTCAAACAAATTAATGTATTTATTAATGGGACATTGGGGAGCACTAGCAATAATTTATCCAACTATGCAAGCTACATACAATTTATGATGATGACGCCAAAGGCGTACAAGGAGATGAGAGGACAATCATTGGGTTATGAATATTGAACAGGTATTGATAGTGACGGTGAGTTGACTACTGCAGTGACCCAGGAATATCTTCTATTTTGAAAATTAAATCACGAGATATTCAATACATCCCAATGGTTACCTCACACGATCAAGATCGACATACAGTTACAGATGGCCCCATCAAATTTTATTTTGAGAAAACACTTCCTGCAGAACCCAAGGCAAATGTCATTATAACATCGGCACTTCTCCACGTCCGAAAACAACAAGTTATGAGCTCTGTTGCATTGGCAGTGGAAAAGCTAAGAGCCAATGGTAACAACATTAAACTTCTTGTCCCCCATACAATCACCACTCACCGTCACATTGCCACCGGTTCTCTTAGCTATAGCGATTCATCATTTATCAATGGAGAAATCCCATCAAAATTGGCTTTGGCCTTTGTGAAGAGTGGCAGTGCCGTTGGATCCTGGACTGAATATCCCCATGATTTTAATTTTTTCGATCTATCTAGCCTTGTGTGCATAATGAATGGTATTCCACTGTACACTCTATCATTTGACAAAAAATCCTATAGAACTCTGTACGAGTTGACCATGCAATCCCTAGATCATGACTCTCAACTATTTGAAAATGGAATAACCGATTCAATGTTTTCAAAAAAGCATCGGGTTATTGTTTTGGATTTGTCAGGCATGCAAGATATGACCATAGTACGAACAGGGAATGTACGTTTAGAGTGTACATTTGCCAATGCTCTGACCGAGAGTATCACGCTAATATCACTGAGTCAATTTGAAACCTATTGGGAAATCACGCCCAACGGCAGTGTTCTACTAGACCTTGCACCATGAACACAAACCAAATAATCAATGTATTCAGTATGAATCCAAACATGTCTCAATACAAGTCCAATTGAATACCCTTAGAATTCATTGAAAAAATTCCAAGCGTTAAAAATATCCTAATCCGTATTAATAGCATTCCGTCAAATTTGACTACAGGTCAGTGGCTGTACATCTTTCAAACAGCAAAGAATATTGAATTTTTTGATCTTCTTGGCCTATCGTATAAATTCTACGCTCCGTAAATCTGCATCTTTATTGAAAGCAGTGGGAAAACCATTATTCAAAATCAACGAAGAGTACAGGATTTAACGACTAAGAAATGTGGCTTTCATGCACTACTCTTTTTCATGTTCAGATGTCGTGGCTACACCTACAAGCAGTTTTTCAACATCTACGTTGACCTACCTCAATTGAACGACTTTCTAGTGGAGAATATACTTACAAGTGTTTTTAATATTGATTTTAGTGCCCTAAGAATAAAATATTCCAAAGATTTATGTGAAATTGTTTATTAATAAAAAAAAAAATTATATACATGATAAAACGACTTTTCTACTCTTTAGATTTCATCCACTACTAGGTATTTGTCGACAACAACTAGTGCAGGTAGATTATCTGAATTCACAGTGTACTGATCCTGATGTAGTGCAATGTCAGGGTCACATTTTCTACAGTAGAGTGTGACTTCACTCTTGTCATATCTCTTTGTATAGTCAATGATACTAGTCGCATTCATTCTATAGAATTCACATGTTTCAATTTGCGTATTTGAAGCAATTTCACAAACAGTGTCCTCAAGTGTCGAATCACATTCCGTCACAGCCAAATAAAAATCAGTGGGCTTATAATCATAACACACATTGTCTTCAGAACGCTGACATATAAACCATATTCCCTTTTTGTTCCAACATTTAAATCGCTGACCCGGTTCCTCCTCCAAGACCAATCTAACCCTATGACGATACCGATCTCGTAGCAATACACAAAAATCCCGGTTAGGGTTCTTTCCGATCATACCGGGCTATGTACTCTCCCACTGCTTAAATTTATCATAATGACAATTGGAGCATTGCTGGCCTCTAGGATGAGAGTCACACACCTATTCAAGACAGGAATTACAACCTTTAATTTGTACAGCATATCCTCTATGCAATTTACACGGGTTGCAGAATCTACACTTTTCATCATACTCCTCAATCATTGTGCAATTCTCTCATGATGACCAGCTGCCCTGTGTGTACATACATAACGGAAATTTATGGAACATTTTGTTATGTGTTAACGATCTCACTACCACAATTAAACTGAGCTAGCAACAACAAAAAAAAATTGCCTGAGAGAGAGAGAGAGAGAGGAGTAAATCATCCTTGAGCACCATCTTTCTTATGAAAAAAAATTCATAAATTTCTAAAAACTAATGTATAAAATAATATTCACACTATAATTTTGCTGCGTCGTGATCAATATATCAATAAATTGTGTAAATGCAGTTGGACCACGATGTAGAAGCTTCATACAATAGTCTAATGATGGAGAATAAGTTTTCATTATATTAACAAGCATTCCCCGAGAAAATATCTTCCTTTGAATAGACAACTCTAGAAAATCATCGTCTAGAATCAAACGCTTTTCCATAAGAATTAGATTCCTCATGATTCGATCTTTCTCGAATCTATCCATTTTTTAGAGTCCTAACTCTCTCACAACCAACTTCAGACTAAACAGAATTTCTTTTTTCTACTCTAGAAAATATACGCTAGTCTACTATAGAAAGAAAAATACCATTGATTTAGAAACATTTTTATTGAACATAATTACAATAATAATAATATTCACTGATGCATTTTGTTCTCATCAATATATTTCGATAGGACGTCTAATGCTGACCGAAGTTTATTTATATGGAGAATATTTACTTTTCCAGCAAAACACAGCTGCTCCTCCTGCTTAAAGTTGCTTAATGATATCACATATCTAGCATACATAGCGTCCCATTCAAGACATAGTCTACAGCCAGCAGCTATTTCTGCAACCACATTGGGTACTCGTATATCGTTGCTTCTGCTGCTGTCAGTTCCATCATTAATCTCCAATAATGTAAATGCCCCACTCATTTTTTTTTTTCTCCACTAATATCTTTGCATATAAAAAAACTATTCTCTTTGAATCCAATTCTCTTACTAATATGAATTGTAAAGAAAACTATTCCTTTTATTCAAATCCTAATCACCAATCAAGTTATACTCGTTCCTATCGGCAAAGGTGTAATGACCGAGTGTAATGACCTGTTTACCTACCAGAAAAAAACCTGTTTGTACGGGGGCGCAAGCAAAGTATAAGTTAGCACTCTACTCGTATTCAGGAGGAATTTTTCTGGTGGGTGGAGGGGGGGTTGGAGTAGGGGTTAAGGGGGAGAATCTTTCCATGGAGGATTTTTCCTTGGGGAAAGGGACATTTCTATGAAGGGGGCGCTGGATTTCCCAGCATTATTTGTAAAACGATCAGAAATTAAATAAAAAAAACAAGTTTTTTTGAACTTGAAGTAGGGAGCAAGATTAAAACTTAAAACGAACAGAAATGATTACTTATAATGATTACGTATAAAAGGACTGTCCCCTCCTCACCGTCTCGCTCTTTACGCTAAAGTTTGACTCAGTCTGACAACTTTATTTTTTAAAACAATAACAAACTCTACCGTAAAGAGCAAGGCGTTGAGGAGGGGACAGTCTCTTTATGCGTAATCATTGCACGTAATCATTTCTGTTCGTTTTAAGTTTTAATGTTGCTCCTTACTTACAGTTTAAAAAAGCTTATTTTTATTTTATTTAATATTGCCAGGGACGATACGCGCGGTATCTATTGTGTATCATGTTGGAAAAAAGAAGACGCTACAGTTCTTAAGTGGGTCCAACATTATTCATAACCTTTAACATCCCATACATAGATGTGAAAGATAGACGCAGAAGATGCTTTCCGTGTCGACAAATTATAATTGATGACAATGACAGGTTGGGCGTCATGCTGTCATAATTCCATTATTTCTATTTTATAGGCAACCATGGAATGCAAAATAATAAGTTGCATTAACAAATCAATTAATAATGATTAATAGATACAAATTTGCTTCTTGGGAATAGTTAGGGCTGATTAAAAACAAGAATATCTTAAAATTGACAAGATTGTATATGGTGATGACCCTACAGCCACTTCGTTCAGAAATTAATTATGAGGAAGGGAGTGAGAATTTTCTCCACCCCTAAATTTGGGATCATACTGTCTTTGGTAGTTCTATTGAAAATGCCTTTTTTACCATTTCATTTGAAAAAAAAATAGAAAAAATAGAAAAACGTTTTTTACAAGACAGTGAGAAATTAAAACTAAAACTTTTCCAAATAAAAATAATAAGAAAAATCCTAATATTTCGACTTCACATCTGGAAGCCTTTATCAATAAAAAAAAAACTATCTTAAACTAAACATATAAGCAAAATAAGACAAAAACAATAACGAAAGAAGAAAACAAAAACAATAACAAAACGCTATACAAAAAAAACATAAAGAACAAAAGGTAGAAATAATTATGTTTTTTTCTTTTTTCTCTTTTGTTGTTTTATTTTCATTTTTCCTGAAGTTACCAACAGAAGTCGATGTCACACATTGCCCCCCAGTCAAAGAAAAAACAAGTATCAGATTAAGCTTAACAGGCACAATTCATTGGTCTGAGAAATCTGAGAATGAAACCTTTCACAATATCTATTACATATCTGGGACTTCAAGAAGCCCCATTTTAAAGACTGGAAGCCTTTTGGTAACCCCCTCCAGAGATTGAAAAACTACAGGATAGCAACTTGCATAGTTGGTGTTATTTATTCTATGACAGCTACAAATGTAGAGTGACTACCGGCTTCCAGTGAAATCTAACCACGAAACATTTCAGAATCTACCCTTTATTAATTTTTGTATCTCCACAGTCCCTCTTTTTATACCTGAATTCGTAAAATCTAGTAAATTTAAGTATCTAATCTGCCGCTTGTCTTCTATATTGCTCCATCACGACGTTTTAAGTGACTGTTTAATGCTCCAGTGACGGAGTCAACGAAGAAACTTTTAGGAAAGACTTCCCCAGAAAGGTCATTCGAAATCGAAGTACAGCGACTGAAGAAGCTGTTTTCTGAATTTTTCTCTTCATTTTTTCATTCTTCATTTTTTCTCTTCATGTTCTCTGAATTTTTTCTCTTCATCCTTTCATTTCATCAATCACGTTTTATTTCTACGTAACATATCTCACCCAAGAACATTTTAACTGTTTTAATATTATGCATGGTGACCTGAATACTGTGATAAGGAATCCAGTTCAAATTTTTAGCTGTCTGCTAATTGTTTTTAAAAGGAGGTTTCAGACTTTGGATTGAATGAACAATCCAAGTTTTTTGCGTTGAATCTTCTTTAGGGGTTGAAATTTCTCTTAAAGGCTCCTATAGGCATCTGGAATCTTTTCAAAATAAGAAGCCACATTTATATCTCTATATCCTTTTACTTTTAGAAAATCGAAAATAAGGAAGAAGTATTTGCCTTCACAGTTTTTTTCCATGGACTTTTCTGCACGAACATAAGGGAGTATTCAGGATTTTCATCCGGGGAGGAAAATATTTCTTGGGGGGGGGATGACTACAAAAACCATCAATGTTTTTATATTTTTATTACATTTGTACGAGTCGGACGAAAATTTTGCGGAGAGGGGGGTTGAAACCCGGTAACACTTCTCCCTGGATATAGTACAGCATTGACCAAACCATTTTCTCAGTGATCAAATCATTTATAAAAAAAAATGTAATCAAGGACAAAGACCAGTCTTTAATAAGTATGCACTGTGCCTGCTTACATACGTAAGCATACGTAAGCATGCTTACATGCGTAAGCATGCTTACGTATTATACGTAAGCATGCTTAACACATTACGGAAAGATTATTATGAATGCATTCAATAAGGAATATTAGGATATATTAGTGTTTTATTTTCTCATTACCTTTAAAGAATGAAGATACTCTTACTTCTAAGGAGTACACTGTTGAAAACATGCTTTGTTTGCTTCAAAACGTAAGTTTCTGTTACATTTAGGAGTACTAGGGCTGAATTTCTTGAGGATAATGTCTGGTGTTAAACAGGGATGCGTTCTATCTCCGTTTCTGTTTGTAATCAAAATGGACTACGTTCTACGGCGGTCATCAGGTTCTGAGTGAAGATTAGCAGTAGGCAGATCTCGGATCTACCTGCACACGCACACATAGTGATTTCTTGTTTAGTTAAGATAAGGTTTATTAAAAAAAAACGAAAAAAAATAAACATTGAAATCTATTTACCTCTCCCCCATAGGAGTGGGGGGGGGGTATATGGTTTTTTTCTTTCATGTAAAAATATTGTTTTAACAGAGTCTAAAGCTGTTCATTCTAAAAGTTACTGAGATGCTGATATTAAAATTAATTTTAACATTTACCTACATTTTTCTTTTTCTTTTGGGAGGGGGATACTTAGGTCTAATATTTATGGTCCCTGTTTAAGTTTCTGGTAATTTTTTTTTTACTATTTTTTTTTGTAGCCCTGTTATGTAATATTTTAACACAAGACGACACGTTTTATTTAACTTGACAGCTGATTTTTAAATTTCCTTTAAGTTCAAAATGGCTTTAAAATTAGAGGACAAATGGTTGAAAAGCACAATTTTGCCATTTTTTAAAACATGTTTTAATCGCTCGACTCATTTGAGGTCTACTTATGCTAGAAAGCCAAAATTTTCTAAGATTCATTTAAATTTTTCAAAATTGTTAGTTTTTTAGGGCAGCACCACATTTTCCCAATGTTGCCACCAGTGCCGGATCCAGGATTGTTTTAGGGGGGGGGGCAAAATAGGTTGATCCGATAAACTTGCGTTATGATCGAGTTTAATTAACGCAAACTTGCGTTAATTAAGTAAATTACACTACCTTAGACTATGTTAGGGGGCGCGCGCCCCCTCGCCCCCCTCTGGATCCGCAATTGGTTGCCACGATGATTCATTAGAGTAAATAAGCGATAATACTGGTTAAATTTTACAACCCTTTTCGTCCATAGGATTCAAACAATCCGTCAAAAAACAATCGCCTGCTTCCCAAAGATAACTACACTAACAAAGGAAAACTATGCAAGCGGATCGGTCCTATATCTTTATAAATAAAAAAAAAAACAAGTTTTTTTTAACTGAAAGTAAGGAGTGACATTAAAAATTAATACGAACAGAAATTATTCTGTATATGAAAGGGGCTGTCCCCTCCTCAATACCTCGCTCTTTCCGCTAAAGTTTTTTATTGTTTTAAAAAATAAAGTTGTGTGACAGATTCAAACTTTAGCGTAAAGAGCGAGGTATTGGTAACCTTCGTCACCCCGAACTGTTTGATTGCTTGTGTTTTCCTAATTGCTCATCATAACTTCTCTTTTCTGAGACTAACAAATCTACATCTACATAAATGTAGATGAATCTACATAAATCTACATAAATGAATCTACATAAGTGTAGGCATCTTATTCTTTTAGTGCAAGTTACAGCTAGGATTGGCATAAAATTGAACATTTCACGGGAATATAAAGCTTAAGACCTAAATTTTGGGAAATTGGAACCGCGAAACTGGAAACCAATGTTTAGCAATGAGTCTTATACTCGCTGTAGGAATCACAGTTTTGTCTGAGCAATTTAGCACACTGTTGTCAAACAATCGTAGCTCCAGTTTTATGGCTAGGCAAGAAGATCAAATAACATATTTGCAAGATTTTCATGACACCTTTTCTTAAATTAATTAACGACATTTTTACCAATTCTGAAAAGCCATCCGAATTGATCTAAATAGCACAAAAATAAATGAAGTGTTACATATCGATGAGAGCATATCCATGATTTTGTTCGGGGGGAGGGGGAGGGGGTATAACTCCAAAAATGAAGTTACATCCGTTTTTTTTACGTTTTTTCAAGTTTGACAATTTTTTCGGTACAAACGCGGTAGCCCCCCCCCCCTAGATACGGTTGCGTATATCGTACCGATCCAGACATCTATCTGAAAGGCATTTAAAACTTCTTAAATACGTTCTTACTCATTTTAAACCCCCTGTCTCGCTTAACACTTGACATATGGTGAATTTTTTAAAATTTTATATTTTTTATACAATCTTAAACTCGTCTTTAAACACATCAACCATGATTAAACTATTAAAAAAGATGTACGACACTTACATGAATTATTATAATTTGTAAACTGTCTACAAACGTTTTCAGTGAATTTCCCTGTAATCCTACCCCCTCCAATCAAAAACGTCTGAATCGTATAAAAAAAAAAAAATGGGCCCTGCTTAGAAATGAAAAAGTGTTCAAATTTAAAATGACACTTCGACTAAAAAAAAACAGTTTCGTTTTAAAATTCAGTCCAAAGAATATACTTCAAATTGACCTATTTCCATGTATATTGTAGGCAAAATTTTCTCAAGTCTTTATTCTGTTTCATTAAGCACTAATGTATTCCGAACATAAAGTTTTTTGTAGTAAAAAAAATATCAACTTTTTTCCAAGTTTATTTTCGAAAGCTTTCGAATTGGAAAAGGGTCGATTAAGGGCATGTATGGACTGCAATAATTTGAAAGTCTTTTTTTTTATAGTTCCTGTTCAAACACAGTTCTGTTCTTATTTTCCAAAGTCAAAAATTTGAAGGTTTAGAGAATAGCCTATACATTTCTTGTGCTTGAGAATAAAAATAAAACAAAAAAAAAACTTTCCCGGAGTAAGTATACAGAGAATTTTCAAATTAGAAAATCTTAACTCATCGAATTTGAACTGAATTCATCGACCATACCCATTTAGAATTTTCGGTACTTTTTCAGTAAACGGACTCTTTTATCGAGTGTATATTGAATGTCAAACTGGAGACGCGACGAAAAACCCGTTTTTACGGGATGATTCAAGACACCTCTGTAGAGAAATACAATGTATAACGTGGTTTTAATTGCGTATAAGATATTAAACACCTTCTCAGGCTTTTAGAGCCTTCCCCCGGGCGGTTGCTTGTATATAGTTTATTTTGTAATTTGTAGTAAATAAAGCAAGTCAAGTAAAAGTGTTGTTTTTTGGGGTTTGGGGGGGGGGACCTAGGTTAGGTTACGTAGTCAATATATGCTATGCTTTGCCCCCCCACCCCCATATGTGCAAATATATAGCCCAAATTTGTTTCTAAACTATTATATATTCATCCTATTTTATTTTATTTCATTAGCATTAACCAAGCTAGCACTATAAAAAAGAGTCCGTTTAATAGAAGAGTACCGAATTTTCTAATAAGATTTTCTGATAAAAATATTGTGTCCCATGCCCCTAGCCTTTAGTTTTCTTTAATTGAATACTAATGTTATCTGAATTTAAAATTTTTACACTTGTACATAAAAAAAGCTTTTCAAAAGTTAGTCTGAAAGAAGGCTACAAATCGAGAAAAGGGTCTCTACATTGAACATATAGATCATAAAAATTTAGAAGTTTTTCATGACTTTTCGTGTTAAAAAATATCGATTTATAATCCGTGTTTCAGTCATGGTTGTCAACTTTTTGGTTGATGAATGTGATGCTTAAGCATCCAAAAATGTGTCACTTTTTTCTCTAAAATTTACCCATCTTGAAATCTGAAAAACTTTTTTTACTTATTTACCAGTTGTTATTTTTTTACCAGTTGTATTATTCCATATAAAACGTTCACACAAAATCACTGAGTGCGTACAGTTAGGCTATGTTCAAGGACAGATGCAAGAAGCTCTTCAGATATTTTTCTCGGTCTCAGGCAATGAAATTTACTGGGGGTTTCATTAAGTCTCATTGGATGTAACCTTAATTTTCCTATGTTTGGTTTTCTTGTGTTATAATTGAAATAATGTTATTTGTTATTAATGTGATATTTTAATAATGTATCAGCTCTGCTTTACGATATGCTCTTTACGGGAGAGTTAGGCACTAAAAAAAAAAAAAAAAAAAAAAAAAAAAGACGCGAAATGAGCAAATAAAACGATTCCTTTTGTTTTAAACAACACCAAAAATATTTTCTATCGCTTCTAAGGAAAAAAAAATCTAAAAGAAAAAAAAAGAAAAATTATAATTGAAAAAAAGATTTTTTTCTTTAAAATTAAAAAGAAAAAAAAAACAAGTTCTACGGGTGTAATTTTACGGGTACAAAAATTTCCTTATATTTACTGAATATTCAAACAAGATAATGCTTAGGCGGTCATTCAGCCAATATGCTGATATTTTAAAAATTATTTGTTTTGAATATTTCCATTGAAATACTAGGAAAATAAACAAAATGATCCAATACTAGATAAAAATTACCTAGATAAAGAAAATTGAAGACCCCCCCCCACGTTTTTGTCAATTGACACTCCTGCTTATCTTATTATAAATAAGCTCTAAGGCCAGAGTAACTCAACAAAAATCCAGAAGAAAACATAGAACAGATATACAAGGTAATTTTCATTGTGGTAAGAGGTTAAATCATTTACGTTCTATAGATAAAAGACTTTTCTAATGCTAAATCATTAATTTAGTATCCAGATTTATTTGTCAAACGCCTTCAGTAGTTGATGTGACTTTGGTGGGCTATTTTTTTCTTATTTTGTCTTTTTATGCTTTGTATTCTACTTTATATTTCTTTTTTCTTTTGACACTGAATACGGATATACGGAGGCAGTGAAATATTTACATCACTTCTTGTTTTTTTGTGTGCTCTATTTTTGATGTACTTATCTTACCTTGTAGAATAGGACACAGATGACCAACAAGAGTCATGCCACCAGATCCCAGATACTGTCCTATTGCCACTTCTTGAAAAAATATTGGTATCCCACATAGGAACATGGCAATAAAATATGTAATGAGAAAAGCACCTGAAAACAAAAAAGAAGAACTAGTGAAGGAAAAAAACAAACAACAAAACCATGATATGACAAAGTAGAAAATATCTTTATTGTATTGTTCTTTAAATGCTACGGGTAGGTGTCAATAAAAAAAACATATATGGCCCAAAGTTCAAGTGATCACCATCGAGGGCGTATCCAAGCTTTTTGTTCGGGGGACTATGCTTCTTGGGGGGGGGGAGATTTACATATAAAACGGGTATTGGTACTTGTGTATTATCCTGAATACACTCAAGAAGTGAAGTTAGGTTAACCATAATGAAATATACCAAAATATGATGAATATGTAATACTTAAGTAATACAATTATCGAAACTACAATTTGAACCCTACAATTTGAAACTACATTGAACCCTACTGTTCAATGGTAGCGCATTCCATACAGACGGACCCAGGGGTTTTATTGAAAATGAAGACCTGGTACCACGACGCAAATCAACAACTATATTATCACTTTGCCTTCCTTATACACTATAGAAACCATACCTGTAGTTTCCTAGCCGTTGAACATATTGAAAATATATTTTTTTTATCTACAAAATTTAATGGTGAAAAAGTCAATGACCACTTGCCATAATTAAATTAAAATCCCCAACCTGGATTGAAGTCCCCATGCATCTTTTTCGAAAATTGTATGCAATTATTAAATGCTGAAATTTAAATTGAATAAATTTTAAATTTATTTTCGAAGAGCTAAATGTGCTCTCAGGCGAAAAACATCTTCGAACATCTTCAAACGACTATGCTTCTTGGGGGGGGGGGGAGATTTACATATAAAACGGGTATTTATACTTGTGTATTATCCTGAATACACTCAAGAAGTGAAGTTAGGTTAACCATAATGAAATATACCAAAATAAGATGAGTATGTAATACTTAAGTAATAAAATTATCGAAACTACGACAAAAAATTATGGAAAGCAGGCCGGCGGAAGGCATTAAATTAAATACAAAGCCTAACCCCTAACCACCTCAATATATTAAATATTTGATCAAAATATACCTGTATCGTAGTTTTTCTGGTACAATCCCATTATATGGGCCTTTCTAAAAAGTCAAGTTTGGTTAATGATAATGAAATAAAATAGGATGGATATTAATAGTTTAGAAACAAATTTGGGTTATATATTTGCACATTGGGGTGGGGGTGGGGGGGTGGGTAAAGCATTGTATATATTAAATACGTAACCTAACCTAAGTACCTCCCCCCTAAAATAAAAAAAAAAACAGTTTAATATCGTATAAGCAATGAAAACCTTGCTATCGTTGCCTGCTCTAAAACAGTTAAGACGTTACAAAACGGGTTTTACCATTGCCAGTCTATAGTGATTAAGCCGAGAGGCACATGTAATGGGATTGTATCGTTTTTCTCATTGAGACTAAGCTAATTATAACCGATTGCAGACAGACAAACAAATATTTCTTGGATCAAACAGATCAAACTTCTTGAGTGTATTCGGGATGAAACACAAGTACCAAAAAAATGCATCAAAAATTTTTTATTTGCAATTTTGTTACGTTTTTGCGAGTTAGAGGGATTTTTTATTTATTTGAAGAGGGGAACACTGTAACCCCCCTCCTGCAGTCTTCATCACTATTATGAAAAACTAGCAGTGGAGCCTATTCCACGGCAGGTGTAAAAGGGAGAACTGCAGCATGTAGCCTACTCTTGTAAGAATAAAAAGAAAATTCCTCTCCCCTCCAACACAAAGTTTGACCAGCGTTGCTAATGTTGCGAACACTCAACAAATTTGAAATTTCCGTAGCGTTTCTGTTGAGAGAACAGAAAAAATATTTTGCCCCCTTCTCTCCTACTCAATATTTGTAATATATTATCCTCCCCCCCCCCTCCGAGAAAGACTTTCCTTGAGAGTTTCAACTTGATCCCACAGCGTTGAGAAATAGCTACGTAGATTTGCGGAAACGGCGTAATAAAATTGTCAGGATGTAATGAATCTGTAAATAATCAGAAATGTTCGCTTGGTAGGATGGTCACAGGTACTCACTGTAAAACGTCACACAATTATTTCCAGAGCTGAGAATTATTGACATGGCCGATTATATAGGTAGATTATATTGCTTGCAATATTTTAAAGAAGAACAAAGCCTTGAATAAATAACGACTTCTCAGCAGGATTTAGAAAAGTAATAACCTGAGGAACTGTTTGCGTGAAGTAGACAGGGAAAATTCTCCAAAACACGTGATTTCGGGAACTGATTTTCGAATCAGCGCCGATTTTAAAAGAAATTGGGGTCGATATGAGCTTGACAAATTTTCTAGTTTCTGGCACCGATTTTTATCATGATCATCACAAAAAATAGGGATACAAATAAATAGTCAGGCAGATATGTCTGTGGTGAAAGACCCCGCTACTGAGCTGAGAACTAAACTGAGAACTGAGATCGATCATGCAATTATTAATAAACTCCAGTTGACTATTTGTGTCCATGATTCTTTGTTTTGAAAATCACGCGCAATAAATTTTTCTTTCAACAAATTCTTCTCACCACTATCGTTTGTCCACTGATGCTGAAATCGGTTCCCGAAATCAGCTACGTGTGCCAACCCCTTAGGAGTATACTAAAACATAATCAGGCTACGTTTTTACTCATCCGACGTGTAGCAACATCTTTGAGTGCGTTCGGACCTTGGAATTAGTTCACAGTAGCTGAACAAAAGTCTACTTCAGGCGTTTTACCCTTTGTAATCGCTTTTTTTTTATATGAAGTAAATCCACGTCTTCTCCATTCAGGTCGTGAGTCATTTCCAACTGTTATATAAAAATTTGTTTTTAAATCTAATTTTTTCTTATTTCTACTATACATGTTGTCATTTATTAAAAATGTTATATTTAATTTAAAATATTAACCATAGTTATTCTGACATCATTGAGCTTTATTAAATTTATTGTTGGCAAGGAATATAGTGTTTGAAAAAGACTCCACTTAAGTTCCTCTAGCAAAATCTTAGGTTTGGTCTAAAAATTACTAGGCAACAACAGAGAAAATGATGGTTAATCATGGTTAATTATGATTAATCATGGTTAATTATGGTTAATTATGATTAATCATGGTTAACTGTGGTTAATTGAATGAACACTGAATGAAGATAACTTTTGAAGTTTGAAATTCGTCAGTACGATTGACATGACTGTATTCGATTCAACTACTATAGATATGGGTTTGACCGTGCTCTTTGACTCACCGTTATTACCCTTCTATTACAGTGCGGATTAAAATGCAAAGGTAGCTGAATGGGACCGTACTGTCCACGGCAGAATTTTTGTGTGCGTGTAGATAGTAAGCTACGATATTAAAAATCGTAATTAAATCGTAATTAAAAATTACGTAAATAAAGTGATTAATCGTAATTAAAAATTACGTAATTAAATCGTAATTAATCGTAATTAAAAATTACGTAATTAAATCGTAATTAATCGTAATTAAAAATTACGTAAGCCATACGTTACTAGTCCATTTAAAACTAAAATTAATTTGGAATATAATCATGCATGTATACAAATGGTACAAATTTCTGCACTTTAAAACCGTAGGAGGGAGCTTCCTTCAGTATACTTTTTCTTCACTCTCCTGCGTTTTCTTGTTTGAAAATAGTTTGAATTTAACAGCTTTCTCAGTGCTAACTCCATATCAATGAATATAATATTCCCGAAAGGGATCCCAAATTGACCTCGTAAATGACAAAACATTTCATTTGAGTTACCAAAGCCTTGTTAAAAATCTGAGAAAAATAAAAAGATGCATGGAGTGATAAATTGTTGTATTCTTTTAGCAAATCCTTAAGTTCCTGCGCTGTATTGGATAATCGTGAATATTGTGCGTATTTTTTACTGTGTAATAACAGAATCCAGATGTAATTCCCAGGATGGATCCAGGGGTGGCCTTAGGGGTACGTGCCCCCCAGAAGGTAAAAAAATTGCCCTAATAACAGTGTCAGAGGGGCAAAAAATTCTAATGGGGGAGCCAAAGTATTGTTGTCCCCCCCTCCTCCTAACATTAATTCTGTATTCAGCCCTGACCCTCCCTCTCTTCCCCGTTTTTTTTTTTTTAGTGGGAACAGTGCATTATATGCGACAAGTCTACGGCTTCCTCCTTTATTGAATAAAATAAATAAATAAATTATGATGTCGTAGTTGTGCTACCAAAAAAGCGCTACCTGCTTGGGAAGGGTACACAATGTAATGGTGAGAGAGGTCATTTGGTGTTTTCATTTCTTACTGGCAGTTCAATTTCATATCTTATAATTAATTTACCAAAACAGCTGTTTAGCTTCACTAGCTACACATTGAGCTTCACGAGCTTCACTAACTTTTTGGTTAAAGTTGCTTGAAGTCATGATGCTAATCCAGAAAACGAAATTGACGGTGCCTTATGGTTTTTATTATTATGGTTTTTCATTTTTAGTAATTATGGTTTTTTAGTAAGCAAAGAATTACAAAAACGCTCGCAAATTTTATTTTAACGGGAAAGAAATGCGGGTAGTAAAAGTAGCAAGTCATTTGGCTTATCATTTTTCCGCTCATGGCTCTTGGAAAGAACATACTACCGCCAGTTTTGCAAAAGGCAAAGCAGCCATGTTAGCAGAATATATAAATTTTAGTTTAAAGAAAGCTAATAGCCTAAAGATTCTAAAACAGGTATTCAAATCCAAAAAAATGACAATCCTTCATTACGGTGCTAAAATCTGGGGGATAGACCCGGCTAAACAAATGGAGTCTTTTCAACTCCAATATTATAAACGGATGTGTGAACTGCAGAAACCAACGGATAATATTGTCATAAAAGGGGACAAAAAGGTTAATACAGATTGTATAATTCTGACTAAGGTTATTGTGTTACCCGACACACAGGCTAGTCAGAGCCGCGTATGGCAAATTGCTAAAGCTGAATATAAACTCTTCCTGGCCATTCCAAATCAAGAAACTGCTAGATGAAAGCGATAATTCCTACACATGGAATATTAGCCAAGGCCTCAAAGAAAGTAATTACAGATTAGACATCAAATTACTCAAATTAGAGTAATCAGAGTTTTTCTTAGAGATTGAATGACTAGGCTAGAAGACTAAGAGATTCAACATTGGGATGCTATTAGTTTTATCTTTTCAACTAACCAAAAAGGATTTCTGATTGCAGAAATAAACACACAAATACTTTCATACGAGGATCGGAAATCGTTTATTGAGAAATCTTTTAGAATGGAAAAATAATCAATTCAGTACCCGTTGTATATAGCCACTTGATAGTTTTTAGATTAGTGATTTTCTGATATTTAGAAACAGTACCAAACAGATTTAGAATTTCTTCAATCCAAAAAGTAATTCAGAATTTAAACAGTTTTGAAAATCTTACTTGAACATGCAGTTTGCAGGTCAAGTTTGTAACGTCTAAATGAATTCTAGACGGGGGTATTTACAACAGGTTTTTTTCCAGGGGGGGGGGGTACAAAAAAATTTAGAAACGTATAAAAATTTTGCTTATATTCATTTTTGTTACGTTTTTACGAGTCGGACAAACATTTCGAGGGGGAGAGAGTTCAAACCCCTAACCCCCTTCCTGGATGTGGTCTTGAGTCTAGACGATCTTGAAAACCTTTAAAATGATCTATAGCACATACACCCCTATCTGAAGACGATTGAAACAATTGCCTTTTCACATGAGGTGCCCTAAAACAAGTTCACATCAAGTGCCCGAAAATTAATGATACAAATTGTTTATACTAAAACTCTCGTCTTAGACGACGTTTTAAAAATATGTCATTAAGGTTTTTATGAAGGTGTGGCCACAAAAGCGTAGAAAAGGGCATCATCTCCCTGTCCTTTCTAAGAGACCAGAAATACGTAAAAGCAAATAAACTGATAAAGACACCAGCTTTACTGACAAACATCCACCGAACAAACAATTTATATAAAAATCTCTCTCCTTTTACTGAAGTTGGGGGGGGGGGATTAAAGAATTTTACCAAATTTTTCATAAATAATGTTCTTAAGGGAACGGATCAGATTAAAACTTTATAATGACCGTCATCTGTACACGATAAGCATTAACAGCTTAGCAGAGCCTCGCTACTTTCATTTACAACCTCCGGTTTTGAAAAGGTGGAAAAATTAATGATACAATGGTCCCCACTACCACCTCATGGTCGTAGAACTTCGGAGGTTGCTCATTCGATCAGAAATAAGCAATAACAGCTTAGCAGAGCCTCGCGACTTTCATTTACAACCTCCGGTTTTGAAAAGGTGGGATAATTAATAATACAATGATCCCACTACCGCCTCATGGTCGTAAAAACTTCGGAGGTTGCTTATTCGATCAGAAATAAGCAATAACAGCTTAGCAGAGCCTCGCTACTTTCATTTACAACCTCCGGTTTTGAAAACGTGGGATAATTAATGATACAATTATCCCACTACCGCCTCATGGTCGTAGAAACTTCGGAGATTGCTCATTCGATCAGAAATAAGCAATAACAGCTTAGCAGAACCTCGCTACTTTCATTTACAACCTACGATTGGAAAAGGTGGTAAAATTAATGATACAATGATCCCCAATACCGCCTCATGGTCGTAGAAACTTCAGAGGTTGCTCATTCAATCAGAAATAAGCAAAAACAGCTTAGTAAAGCCTCGCTACTTCCATTTAAAACCTCCGGTTTTGAAAAGGTGGGAGGCTGTTTAAATATATTTTTCTTTTATTTCTTCATCTTCTTCAAACGAGGGCCACTGAACATACAATCAGAATATCTTGTTTTGGAACACTTATTTCTATGTATGTCCAGGAGGGAGAGATACACTTAATACAATTTTGATTTTCTTGCCTTTAAGAACTGCATCCCTGTAATTTTTTTTTTTTTACAAAACTACCCACTGGGGGGCAAGAAGGAGAAGAAACGAGATTAGGGGAATGTTCCAAAAAACGACGGTTTTAACCGTCAGCCGACGGTTAAAACACGTTTGGATGGAGAATGAAAGTTTACCAGTGTCTTGTCCCTGGAGGGGGGGGGGGGGTAAATCTGAAGCAAACTCGTATCATTAATATTAATCCAATAGAAGTGGACACTGTGATTACAAAATCATTTACTTCAACCAGGGAAAAAATTAAACACTCAAGGGGAATTTTCATATTAATTTGAAACCTAAACGGGTACCTAAACTGCTGAACCATGTAAAATGTTATAGTGGGTCTAATAAAGGTCATCAGAGTCCAATCATTGTGTATGATTCACTGTCATCAGTGAATCATTGTTCTTTGTATGTGTCCCTTGTTTACGGCTGTTCTTTTAAAATTACACCCTTTCTGAAACACAATGTATAGAGCTTTTAATTAATTATTCCCAGTTTCGTCCTAGTGATCAAAATCAAAATTTTCAAGAAATTATCACTAGTATAAGGCTGATAATTGGGGTACTTTGATCAGTAGGATGGACTCAATGTGCAGACTATTTCTCACAAACATTTACTTGAACTTGTGTGCATAAGAAATCACTGTACTCAAATTTATAAAACGTAAATAGAACTCACCTCCTCCATTCTTGTAGCAAAGATATGGGAATCTCCAAACATTGCCAAGTCCAACTGACACAGAAATACAGGAAAAGAGAAAGTCCAACTTATTGCCCCAACCACCTCTTTCAACCTCATCGTCTTGGATCCCTTCGACAACAGTGCTTTCAGCAATTCCATCAGGGTCAGTGGTTGTTATTTTGATATTTTTGGAAAGTTTTGCGGCAGAAAATTGAATTGGTTCTGTACCCGGGATATTCTCATCCTCACCCCAGAAATAAACACGTTCAGTCATCACGCTCAGTCACTCACGCTTCAGTCGTGTTCAGTCACTTAGAAATGATATGGCAGTTGGTATGTCATGAGGCCTGAAAGTTGATAAGAAGTTCAAGTATTATAATTACAAAACAATAAAAAAAAACTTCATTCCTGAGTGACGATTATTCTAGGAACTGAAACTACTCAAATACACTCATACAGAACCAATGGTGTTAGAAATATATGACTGATTATTAATTACGAGTTAGATCATGATTGCTTAAGTAATTTACTGTATTGTGGTGTTTTTATGTGTAGGTAGAAATAAGAGCGTGGGAGGACAAAAATCCTTTTGTAATCTTGAAAACTATATCAAAATGCAAGTTTTTGAAAATGCGATCACTTAACAAGAACCTGCTAACAAAGACCTTGCTTATGAAAAACCTCTACCCAAAACGATTTCTTTCCCCTCCAAATTATGTCCAGTGCAAACGTCTCATTTTGCTTCAACTTCCAAGGGAGAAGGGAAGTGAAATATAATAATTAAACTAGAAATATACCTTGTTTAAGTTTCTATTTTTCTATATAAGCAAGTATATTAGGGTAATTTAAAAAGTTGCATAATATTCCTGGGGGATGTGGAGTAAGGGATCCTCTCGAGATCTTACAGTTTTTATATTTTCCCTTGATTTCCCAAAATTTCGGTATGATTACTTCTTTTTACTGTTTAACGTGTTTTACTGCTCTCCGAAACACAGTTCCCATTATGCAAATCCTTGCGTTCACACCATGATCAAGAGAAAGGCTGTATCCAGGAGGGCTATGGGGTTTAACCCCCCCCCCCCCCCCACACACACACACAATTCTCGTCCGATCTGTAGAAACGTAGCAAAATTGAATATTAACAATTTTTTGTTGCGCTTTTTAGGTTTTTTGAACCCTCCCCCTCGAAAAACATGTGTTCAGACCAATCTCTTTCAAAAAAATTCTTAAATTTTTTGTCGATTTTAACTATGTTGATTTTAAATTATCCGTCAATGAAAGTATATTTTGCAACATTTAAAATTTTGCACTTCATCTTTCCCCAAATACATCAATTATAAGTACCTAGATATTAGGTATTTAAAGGGAATTCTCGAATTATCTGTATAAATAATTAAAGAGATTACCTTTGGTTTATCTGTAGGATTAAGCGGAAGTTTGTTTTTGAAAGACTTAGTAATTGCTAATAAAAAACCCAAACAAATATATGCTTGATTACAGGTTAATTTTATCTAGAATTGTTTCTTAATGAGTTTTTACTTATTATCATAAGACCTATGCTACCGCTTTTCATAAAAAAATCTTGCTTTATGCAGCTTAATTTCGCTTATTCATACCTCGAGAGTTTTATTTTCGAAATCGGATATAGGGAGTTAAGTCCTCTAACTTGAACACTACTCTGGCAGTGTTCAAGTTTATTTTGGAGTAGGACTGGGTAAGTTATTTTTAAAAGTGTCTTAATACTAAGAAATTTACAAAAAACAATTGAAACATATGGTAAAAATCATAAAAATCACAAGCTGAAGAGGAAGGGTCCAAAGGAAGGCTGTATCCTATTGTTTGGTGGAGGGAGGGTATAATTTTTTAAAACGAATCGAAAATTTGTTTGAATGTATTTATTTTACAATTTTAAGAGTCAGAAAATAAAATCTTTTGGAAGAGGGGGGGGGGGGGTCAAACACCATAACCCTCCTGGATTTCCCCAAACGGGGAAACGTCTTTCATTTCCACGTCCTTCATTTCCCCAAACACTTTGAATCAAAATTTTGAGACAACCATTTTGTTCAGCGTAGCTGAAAGGTACAGAAGTTATGTCTTTAAGGATGAAAACCCCTGCCCCCACAGCCCTCAGGGCAAGGGTTGTAAGTTATGCCCAGGGGGCATATAAGGTTTTTTATAGAAAGGGTGGTGAATGGCTTCCGCTTGTTATGAATAAACAGGTAGGCTTATTTTAAGGTTCTTTCTGATTTTTAATGCAATTACAAAGAAACTAACTTTTAAATCTAGAAGGAAGAACCACAATTCTAAAGCCTACTAATTGGGTGCTTAAGTTTGACAGACATTAGCACAGCTTAGTTTAATATCCGATCAACAGAATTATTATGTGATTAAACCGGCATTTCAAGGGGCAATACTAATTTAATTTACACATTTACTGAAAATACAACGGAGGATTGAAATTGGATCAAAAATTTGGATTAATTAGGATTTTCTACTGTATATAACGTGCAAATATATGTGTCAATAATGACGTCATTATTGGGAAAACGAGATTTTGACACAAGGTGATAAAGTGATTAAAGTGATAAAAGTGACGCAAAGTTTTTATTTTAATGTCTAGACATCTTGCAAAAAAGAGTGACATTGTGGAAGGGTTTTCTCCAATATATATATATATATATATATATATATATATATATATATATAAAATATATATATATATATATATATATATATATATATATATATATATATATATATATATATATATATATATATATATATATATATATATATATATATATATATATATATATATATATATATATATATATATATATATATATATATATATATATATATATATATAGATTGCGCCGCATCTCCCATCTGTGGCCGCTGTGGTGGCACTGACCACGTATCTAGTAAGGACAATAAGTGCAACAACGATATGTTCTGTATCACATGCAAAAAAAGAGGTCTTACATGTTACAGTGTTCGGTGCCCTTCAAATAGACCTACCCCAGCGAAGAAATGAATCGAGGACCCTTAGCCTCTTATGCGATTGCCTCGTGGAATATAAATGGAAATCTGTTAAGTCGGTCTGTGTTTTTGAAGGACTTTTTATCGAAGTGTGACATAGTGTGTATTCAAGAACATTTTGCAAACACTTTGAGCCTGAGCCTTTTGGAACTATCAACTAATCACAAAGTGTTCTCGGTTGCTGCGCGCCGCTCTCAGTCTCATGGCCGGCCGTGTGGTGGTCTAGCGACTTACGTGAAGTCATGTTTTACTTCTTCTGTCTTTGATTCAGCAAGTGACTTTTTAGCGGTTAGAATCCAGAATGTGGTTGTGCTGAATGTATACTTACCCACGAACTATCGCGATGACCGTTCTGAGAGACTTTTTGCCATTAGTGTCGCTCGTTTATCTAAGTGCTTGGGAAAAATAAAAGAGCAGGGCTTATGCTGCATCGTGACTGGTGACTTCAATTGTGACCTAACTGACTCACTTAATTCTTCTGGTGATTCTGTTCGTCCAAGTATTATCTTCGGTTTGTTTGATGATGATTACTTGGTTGCGCCGAAGAATAAGAGTTTTACTTACGTCCATAATTCGGGTAGCACATCTAATTTAGACCATGTTTGTCACACGCGATCTGTAACTATTGTGGAAGTTGGTGTTAGTGATTCTAGTTTTACGTCAGATCATTTTCCTCTGTTTTTTAGTGCTCGGTTTGATGATGTCGGTCCTTCTTTTATCCCGTTTGCTAAAAAGCGATCTGTGTTTTATATTAGTGATTGGGATAGGGCGTCATCTGATCTCTTTCAGAATGCGTGTAATGATATTCTGGCGAAAATTCGCGTACCGTTTGATTTATTAATGCGGAGTTCAAAACAGAATATGCGGGATTCTCGAATTCGGCTGAATCTATATTGTAGTGAACTTACTCATGCCCTATCCCTTGCAGAAAAATCGGCGGTACCCATTAGGCGAGTAAAATCTGGAACCGAAGAGCCCGGTTGGTCAACTAATAGTAACTTGCGCAATGCTTGCTTTTCTGCTAAATTTTGGCTCTCGGTCTGGATTGAAGCAGATAAGCCGCGGGATGGGTGGCTGAGAAAACTGTACATCTATACGAAACGTCAGTTTGCAAAGCAGCTCTCTTTGCATCGGAATTCGATTATTTCGTCTTGTTCGGAAGAAGTTCGGTCGCGGCCTAATAAGCTGTGGTCTAGTCTTGTGAAAGAGGCGCCAAGTCAAACCCCGTCTCTTATACCACTTTCTTCATGGATTGAGCATTATAAAAAAGAATTTTCTGCTCCGGATCCCCATCTTCAAAATAGTTATAAAGCGAGACTCCAAGATTTCTTTGAGCATGCATCTAGTCCGGGACCGATTATTACAAAGAGTCTGATTATTTCTGCAATTGGGAAACTGAAGAAAAAAAAATCTAGAGGATATGACGGGATTTCTGCACAACATTTGTCGTTGTGTGGGGGTATGTTTATTGAGCATTTGGTCCTCCTTTACCAAATGATATTTAATTTGGGAATTGCGCCCGATTCTTTTTCAATTGGATGTCTGACTCCTATCCCAAAGAAAAAT